>NC_135439.1:7006876-7306876 GCF_051991255.1 Vanacampus margaritifer
TCTCCTGAAGGGAAAAAAAAAGAAGTTTATTTGTTTCTACGGCGGATTGCACCGTAGTATGTCTGTCACTAAGCTACATAGTGGTAATTCCTCTTTGTTTAGGTTTAATTTGACAGTAAAATTAATATGGGAGTGGTGTGAAGCCCCTTTTTTGATGATGTCTATTTAAAGTGGAGGAAAATCTGTCAAAAATAGTGTATACAGTTTAAAAGAGGATTTTTGTTGTTGTACCCCTGTTAAATAAGGTGTGTCGCCTTGGTCAAGCTTTGGTCCAAGTAGCTGAGGGGCCCTGCGAGGACTTTGACAGCCTCCGATCCTTTCCCCTGAAGCACCGCCATGTGAAGGGCTTGAAGCAAGGCAGGCTGAAAAAATAAGACAATAGTTACAAACAGAGGAAAATGACTTTTTCTCTTTGCTGGGTCTGAGAGCACAATTGGACGATTATTATTTACACAATTTAAATCCCCACTGGCAGCGACAACACGCTAAAGCACAGTAAGAGGATTTAGCAGGCAAGAATGTGCAGACGCAGTAACTGAAAATCATTTGCATCTTTCTGAGGGTTTAGTGCTTTGTACAACTGCAAAACTGAAAAGTCTGCTGTTTAACAACGAGAAGCCTACCTGGAGATCCGTGGCCTCCCATTCCAGCCACTGATCGCAAGTTTCGCTGCACTCTTGTCCACTCACTTCAAACATGTATCTAAGAAAACAACAAATGTGAGCATAATTGAGATCCTATGGAATAAATGCAATTCACTGAGCAGGCAGAACCGTAAATTACTGACCGGCATATGGCATTGGGGCTGAAAAGGTGCTGTCCATTAGGAAGGAGCAGGACTGGTAAAGAGGAATGGCTCAGGAAGGGCACTAGTTTCTCTGAAAAAGAACAGTTATAAAAAATTAATTAAAAAAACACTCCCCCCAAAAAAGTGAATTCTGCCAAACTTAAGAGGCAGACATTTTGTTTGGGCTTTTTTTGTAATAGAATTAATAATTTAATTCCTATCATTTTGTTGTACATACTTCAGAGATGGACAAGTGTAGTTGATTCAGTTTTATTGGCTGCACAGCGCTAACTTCTGATAACCTAGATTGCTCAGTGAAGTTGTCAATGAGTTGTCATGGTAACAAAAGCCGGACTTATTACTGGCTCAACAGTTTATGAGGCAGGTCATAACGTCGCTCATTTGCACAAGACTTGTAAAATTTCAAAATCAATGCATGATTTGTCTCCTTTAAAATATTAAGGAAAAATGCAGATGCATTATTTTTCATATGGCACAGTGGCATGCCAGATGGTGGTGGCTTAATGCTTCCCTGGGATCTGGCAGCCGAGGGAACTACAAACATCTGGGATGAGCAGTCCAATCGGGGGTGGGTTGATGAATGATAATGCAGATATTTGCTCGACTTGTTCTTCCACATCTCACAATTTTTATGATGTTGTTCAAACACGTTTTTACATGACTGGCTGACTGACAGACTACCACAAGTCAAACCCGGCTGATGAGTTTTTCTTAGGTTTAGATCAGTGGTGTCCAAACTCGGTCCTCGGGGGCCGGTAGTCCTGCAGGTTTTGGAGGTTTCCCTGCTCCAACGCACCTGTTTCAATCAACAGGATTGTTATCAGGCTTAGTAGAGCTTGCTGATGAGCTTCAGCTGTGTTGGAGGAGAGAAATATCCAAAACCTGCGGGACTACCGGCCCCCGAGGACCGAGTTTGGACACCACTGGTTTAGATGGAAAATTTAACATTAGAAACTGACAACATATAAATAATGCTTGCAACTAACGACAACAACAAAAATCTTGAATAAGGCCATATGGGGAATATCTTGCTTCTCCGATCTGTTAAGTCACTGCTGTCTTTTTTTCCATCTTATGAGTGAGTCCCCAACATCTGTACCAATGGTGACTTTCTCTATTTAATGTTTTAAGCTCTGACGTCTCCCATGGAGATCGAAAAAAAGTAGCATGCAAGGAGTGCATTTACATTATAGTGCCAAGTACAGATATATGTGTTCAAATGTAACTCGTAACAGTACAAATTCGTCAGAAAGATAAACACACTTGAACAAGCCACAACAAAGTATTTGTACTTTACTTCCCATCAATGCATAGCTTAATGCAGTAGAATGCAAACAAGAATGGTGACGTCATCCACGTCGTCGACTTGCAACATGGTTCATGCCGCTGATATTGATTGACAGAAGCAGCAATGAATGGCACGAGACAAGCTAGCTTACGTGGCCCCAAACCGCCATTTGCATGAAAACTCAGCTCAAACGAGACCAAAACCCACAGCTAGTCAAACGAGTATTTAAGTTAAATATGACACTTGTCTTGTTATAACCGGCGAGTATTGTTAAGTTTTAAGTTTCCCCCTTACCTTGGTGGTTGACAAACTGGACGTCACACTGCACTCCGGCTACTTCTAAAGCAGACAACACTTTTAGGCAGTGTGGGTTGCCCTCGCTCACAAACAGCTTCATTTGACCGTTGAATGGTGACTTGGTTCGGGGAATGTCTACTTTTAAACACGCTAAAGTGGCAAATTTTTGACAACTTTGCCGGTAAGTGCGGCCCACGCACACACGCTGATGCAAGGCGATTGCGCGTCACTGACTAATGGCGGATTGTAGTTTTTTAGAATAGCGTCTGTATAGGGGTTTACACAGTTGGAGACTACATCTCCCACAAAGCATAGTATCGCTACGAAATTAGCGAGGTTAGCCTGGTTTAAAGTATACATACGCACAGCCGGGCGGTGTTTGTTTCGCTGCCTTCCTCTGAACCTCGTGTCACAGCACTGCTCGTCCGCGGAATCTGATTGGATGAATGTAAAACCATATCGCACGAGTTTGGCCAATCAACATCAGGGAAACTCGTGCAGCTCAAGCTATATCTTTTTTTTCATCCGCTTAAAGAGCTCGCAGGAGGCAACAACAATCACTGAACCGGGCAACTTAAGTGCTCTCACATGCGACTGTTATTACGCTGCAAAAAAGTGCCAGACGGAGTTATACATAGTCGCCTAAATGATTTATGGCGTCTACCGAGGATTAATGTGCACCGAAAAGAGCATAGCAAACTAACCAAGAAGACGCGGCAACTCTCCCATAAACAAACATTACCTTGCTGCAAGGTGAGTGTTGACGGTTCTCTTACACATGCAAAACCACATTTGCGGTTTGAAATTTTGTACTTTCATCAGATAGAAAATACTTTTCTGCCTTATTAATCCAATAAACTATACAGTATTTTTTTTGCAAAGTGTCTTATACATTAGGCGAGCTTACTGAAACGTATCATATGGTGTATTAGCAGTATAGTTTATTGAAATGTACCATATGCTGTATTGTTTTTTTTTAGGTTTATGCAGATTTAGTTGACAATATTCATTGTTATTCACCCATATGTCTTCTCAGTTGCATCTACAACACTAATTCCATGTTGAGACATTTTCAATGTTTCGTGTTGTGATGCTGTTTAAATCGGTTCAGATCCATTACACGTTTTTAAAGTTGATTTGAGCCCATAAAACAATGATAAAATATCAATATACAGTCAGAGTAGCCACTGCCAGAAAAAAGCTGTAGGCCACTGCTGTCACTATTGATCCACCACTATGTCAGCTACTAGCTGGTAGACAATATACAAATCACAAAACATGTTTCCACATCAAATAGCCATCAAAACAATTTTCTCAAATGCTTGAACCTGCCACCACATCCTGTGGAAACACATTTCACTCTAACAATACTTTTCTTTCTTTTTTTTTCTTTTTTAAAGCGTGCGAAGCGCATTAGATCTGGCCCAGCAGGCTAAACTTCTCTTGCCTTAAAAGGGACATACAATGGGGGGAAATATATATTTGTAATGTTTCTATACAAATGATGTCTTTGGAATGCCTGCCCACCACTCAAGTGTGAAATTTACCAACCAAGTAAATTTTCTTTTCTGCATATTTCTAAATATGTACCCTGATAGTAAACATTTTGCACTGACACCCTACTGTAGGTAAATATTAGTGGGGCTAACATAATTATCAGCCCCATTCCAGGTTTCTACACTAATGACATGTAGGCTAGGATGGTCAAAGTTCCAGGGCAAAAGAACAACTTTGACGCAGTGGCCAAAGTTAAAATATAGGCAGTGCTGAAGTGTTAGCATAGATTAGCATGAGTTAACAGTGTTTCCAGCACTAGCTTCTGGTATTAATGCTATAATAATGTTCAGCTAAATTCTCTTGGGTTTGGTGGTTATTTGTGTCTGGACATGTCAAGTGACAAGGACATGCGGGCAGGAGAGGCAGTGCCGCCCTGTCTGCCCCCTCACCTGCATGTGAAAAGATTTTTTTTTTATGTAAAAGAAGAAAATTACTGTGATTACATTAATTTATTTTCCATTTTAGTTTAATATGAAATGTCTTCGTTGAATGTTACAAAAATGACAGCTGTCCGTTGTCTCCTCCATGTTAGTATCCCTGACAAAAAACCCGTCGAGTGATGCATTGCAAATTTGAGTTTGTTTCGTAACCACGCTTAAGTTTATGCAAAGCAGGAAATTTGATGTCTCCCTTTTTGGCCAGCCTGGTGACAACGCACCGTGGTGGCAGGAAAGATTATTCTGCAGTCGCAACCCTGCTGATTAAAAAATGCCCCCGTTGTACCACGCGCCGTATTAGCAGGGAGCCCGCAAGTTTATGCTGTAATTACTGCGGTGGGCTCCACGGCGCAGTGTCACAGAGGTTTAGAGGCTGAAGTGCTTTGCATGGTGCTGTGTCACTAGTCAGATTATAGTGCAGCTCCGGGATATTTGTGCAATAGAGGGAATTGTGCTGTGTCTACTAAAGGAGTGTCCTTGCTTGCATGCTATCAGCTGTGTGGCTAGAATACAGGGACACATTTTAGTTTGCTACATACGTACTTGTAATTGTCATTTTTATTCCTGTTCATTTCCATTCACACTTAGGTCAGTGTTGTTGTTGTTTTACCATTGTCAAGTAACTGCTCATAGTAACTGTCTATATCAGATTATGTACTGCAGGTCTTTTCAAACGGTATTAATAGTTTTCCTCTTGGCTATTTCTTAATGGTTGATTAATTCTTGAAGTTTCAGAGAAATGGGACAGTAGTGCCTTGAGATACAAGTGACTCAACTTACCAGTTGAAGTTTACTGTCAAACCAAACATAAAACAAAGATAATTTACATGTATTTTAAACAACCATATAGAATTGGCCTTTATGCTAACAAGCAATGCAAAACACCATTGCAGACTCATGTCGGGATTCGTTCAAGGTTGCAGTGTTTCCCAAATGTTCTCTATATAATCTTAATGGTTCTTTAATAGTCTTCATGGTCTTTGTTGTCCCAAGCACATTTTGAACATGTTAAATTTACAACTGTTGATTTCACGTCAGGGTTTGTTCAAGGTTTCAGTGTTTCCTAAATGTTCTCTATATAGTCTTAATAGTTCTTTAACAGTCTTCATGGTCTTTGTTGTCCCAAGCACATTTTGAACATGTTAGATTTCTTCGTGACAAGAAAGACTGTTAAGAGAACCATCAAGACTGTTTAGGGAACGTTTTGGAGAGGCCGCGACCTTGAATGAACCCTGACGTTAAATCAATATTCGTCGCAAATGTTCGCCCCTCAGTTGGATGTGGGCTTTAACGGGCAGTTGGGACTGTCTGTATGTACTTTATGTACGTTCTGCCCCCAGGTGCCTAAGGCACGTACACCAGAAGGAGCTGCACAATCACAATTAATTACTAATGCACAAACTGTTTAATTATTTACAGTCATTTTTATTAGGTTATTACTGTAAGTTTTTATAATGTACACTATTTTAGAATGATGGGGACGCTTATTTCTATTCATTTCATTGGGGAAAGATGATTGTTTAATTGATGAATGGTTTTTGAGTTATGAAATGAATTAAAGCTGTTTCCCAAGGCACCACTGTGTTTATATTATTCCCATTACTGGTAGTTTTGTTGTTGTTTTACTTGTGGACTTTCTTTTGTGTTAAACAAATTGGTGGACCATCACTTTTAAAAGTGCCACTGAAGACTTTTTTTTTTGTGTGTGTGTACCACCTTCCCCGAATTAGTTGCTCTCATATATTTAGGCCTCTTTTTCATTGGTTAGTTAGTAAGCCAGTTGTGATTGAATTGATTTGAATTCTGCTTAGCAACAAGTGGCAAACATACAAAAAGAATCTGGGCGACATATGTTAGCGTTGTAGGACGTTAGTATAATTTTAACGTGTTTTTCAAACTGTTTTGCGTTTGTTTTTTTAAACACGTAAGATTATACCCTCTGAACCCGTCATTGTTCGACGGTGGCGTTCCCTTATTGAACAAGCGCGGTACAACAGTAGGCCTACAAAGGCATCAAAGTTGCGTGTGCTGCTGTGGGAGGTTGAGCGGCTCTTCCTCCTCCTCCTCCTCCTCCCCAACAGTTTCGTGCTCACTTCGGCAGCTCAGTGCTGCGATAAAAAAAAAAAAGTGGGTCTTTGACTTGTCTGATTGCTTTTGACAGCTCACTCTCTTCCCCGGCGGATCAATGGAGCTCGGTGCTCTTCATTAGAAACATCAATGCAGGGCACATCCCCCGAGGCTCAGCGAGGCCTCCCCTTGCACTGCCAAAGCCCGTCTTTGCGTTACTTGAAAAGAGCATTCTTGACATTTCATTTGCTGTAATTTTGTATGGAAAATGTAAACATGAAGCGACATAGATTTAAACTTTTAGAACAACCTCCAAAAATAAAATACAAAAATCAAGCCTTAGAAGGCAGGCTATTTATGACTTGTTCCAGCAAATCATCAGTGTCAGACAATATTCAGTGCATGTGATCAAGAGACTAACATGTAGTGTGAGCTACTCATGCTTGAGGCAGCACAGCAGCCAAGTGCAAAGCATGTCTGCCTCACAGTTCAGGGGTTTGAATGTAAGAGAAGTTTACAAGTTCTCCACTTTTTTATTTTATTTTATTTTTTTAATTATCTGTATATTTGTTTGTATTTGTTTTTAAACTAATTATTAATTATTTTTTAAATTATTTTAATGTATTTATTTTAGGGGTGTCAAAATTAGTGTGTTAAGTTTTAGTTAATTTGAAGTTTCTTTAATGCCAGTAATTTTTTTAACGCGCGATTAATGACCGCCCCTTAGTTGGAAACACACAGCAGACTCGTCCTCGTCAAAATTTAGCCGTAATAAATGTAATCGTGCATATATTTGTGGAGACTGGGGTCAAGCTGTATTTTCCAATTTTAAAAATTTCACAAGTTACTTCATGTTGAAGATGAAGGAAAAATGCACTGAGCTGTCACCGTCTTACAAATGCAATAATGCCATCTAGTGGCAGAAAATGCCCAATAAATCAATATTACACTTTTTTTTTTTTTTACTTAATTTTATGAATTATTATGAAATTACTGTATCAATGACTACCATCCCACTTTGGTTCACATTTTAATGAACATACACAATTTTACAGTTTGTGTATCAATGTAAAATATTGGAGTTACAGTTTATTGACAATGAGGCAGTCAACATAAGTTGACGTGGATACTCTTTATTTACTTGCTGATTATGTGTGGGCTGCTGCCTCCGTGATTTTGAAACATGCTCATGCCTGCAAATTCGCAGCCCGAAATATAGGACAGCCCACCGCGAATTGTCCCGCTCTTCCAGATCTGTTCACACCTATGGACAATTTAGAGTCTTAATTAAAGCGACATGCACGTTCTTGGAAGGTTAGAAGAAGCTGGTATACAAGAAGAAAATCCAAGCAGGTTCATGGAGAACATTCAAATTTCACACGATGAATGAGCCAAAATCCAACCCCGATATCCTAAACATTTCACCTCATTTCATTGTCATTTTCGTATATCTTACAAAAGCAATATCAAGTCCCAGTTGGCTACTACACACAACAAAATGGATGTCATTGCTATTATTCTTTTGAGCCTGCTTGGTAAAAGCCAAACAAGGCCTTGAATGCACTTGCTGCCTTCCCCCAGAGAATTTCAGATACCGCTCTGGTCTGATGGGTAAACGCCGGCCTGTCTGGTTCTTGTTCCTGTTTGCAGGAAGCGGCAACTCTCTAAAGAAGTTTGCTTTTTTTGTCGGCCGCGCACCGGCTGCGGGCTTGGTTATAAACACGGGCGTTGCGTCAGTTTGACGCTTGAAACGGCTGGAAATGATGGCATCGCACATGTGAAGTGTTGTTGTGCGCAGCGAGGTACAAAGAGCAACACATGCCAGAGATGCCGCTTGTTGTCATGACGTCTGTGAGCCAATGACGACCTGGTGTGCCGTCATCCGGCCTCTAATTGGCTCCTTTGGCCGGACGCTATTCAAGAACCCGGCCCACCTGTTTAAGTTTGACACACGCACGCACACACAGATTCCCATACATATTAGGGGCCGTCACAGAGGGAAGTGCAGTGTGTGTTTGAGCATGTCTCTGTGCTCTTGCTCTGATCATCAATAATGCATGGCTTTGGCAGGATGAAAGGCTGTTTTGGCTCGGGGCGCGTGTCTCTTATGGAGAGAGAGACATCACGCCTTCTAACTGTAGCATCCATGCGCAAAGTGAACCGACGCAGGGCGCTCTCTCTTCTCGGAGAACGCACGCCGGTTACATAAATAACATTGACTTTTGGCACGTTTGCACCAAATCAAGTGTATTGATCATGCAATTGCCAGAAGGGAGACAGTCTACTTGCGGCTTGATTTAGAAGGAAGGCAATTGGTCAGTAGAGGACACTAAATATGAAATAATCACTAAAAAATTGCATATCATGAAGACAGTATATGGGGCCAGTATTGTTTTAGACAGACCCACCAAAACTGTGCTCATAATCCTAGACCCTGCATTATTTATCTTGTCACAATTTAAACAGTTCCCAGCTGTTATCTTAACTCATTTACTGCCAACCATTTTCACTGAAGCAACCCCCTTTGCTCCTGGCTGTTTTACTAGATTTTGCAAGGCCCACAAAATGTTTTTTTTTTTTTATTGCTATAAAAACATGGAACCTACCAAAAGAAAGATTAGAGTCTCTTCTTTCATTAGGAAAAAATGTATATTTACGATACGATACGATACGATACGATTCACAAATCTGTTTAAAACAGTGGGGGAAACAGCTTGTTGCAACATGGCCCTGGTTGATCTCTTATACTCTGCTGCCACCTGCTGGCCGTTTTTGTAATAACTATTATTGCTTTATGCCTTCTCTTCAGTTCAGAGGCTGTATCAAAGCAGCAAGTATGCTCTAGCATAAAAAACAAACAAACATAAAAACGTATAAATACGTCTTTGGGAGCACGGTAATATTTAAAATAGAACATGTTTATACGTTTTGTGATATGTCCTTATCCTCCTATCAAGACCCTCTCTTTCCTCCACTGTTGTTTGTTAGCGTTGTTCATTAGCATGTCTCGTTCCTACTGATGCGTTCAGTGCATCATGTTTTTTCGCAGTTCCCTTTGATGTAATTTCAAAATAGCTGCCTCCAAAACACAGCCAAGTAGTGCACCACAGTGGAAAAGGTAAGGTAGGTGACCGACCAACTTGCACCTATCAATAATCACAGACACGGCTGATAGCCTTTGCATGTGTACACAACATCGAAATAATCCTTATTCACATGGACCTGCAAAAAGAAGTGAAAAAGATGTCATATAATCTCAACCTTTTCTTGCCGTTCAATGTAAGTCCAAAGTTAGTTTTACTTGATTTGTTTTTGTTTGCAGTCATTGCATCAATTCAATATTCTAACATTGTGTGTGTGTGTGTGTGTGTGTGTGTGTGTGTGTGTGCGTGCGTGCGCGCGTGCGTGCGTGTGTGTGTGTGTGTCATGGAAGCCTTTGATGTTCCTCATTCACTCATGCTTTGCCGCCCCCCACCCTCCACCCATGTCTCTTCTGGCTTTGAAGACCTTGATTATTCAAGCTGCCCTCTTTGCATTTCAAACATATGGAAAGACAACGGCTATGACGCAGCAACACATTTCTTACTTGCTTCCTGCCAAACTGGCAGTTTTATGTGATTCGTTGAAGGATTTTTAGAAATGTTCATGGTATGCACTCCGTCGAGATATATAGCATCCGGCATCATGAAGTGCTTCAATGTAGACTCTTTTCCAGTGAGCTTTCATCATTATCCCATTTTGAAGGAAGGATTTCAAACTAGTTTTGATCTTTTTATAGCTAATATAAATCAGAAATTAATCAAATGTAACTTTAAACCACTAAAACATGTTTTTCTGTTCAGAAATAAAAGTACATCACCGTAATGTGACATCAAGAAATAGTAATGTTGTTGTCTATTACGATTGATTGTCAGTTTTGCTTATTTATCGCAAAGCAAAGCTTCCAGTTTGGATAGAGAACTCGGCATGTTATCAACACTCAGACAAAAGCGACGAGTGAGCTCAATCGCAGACGATTGGTTGCGATTGCTGAGTTCCTTTGCAAGACGGAAAAAGCAATGTGGAGCAGTTGACGGCTCTAAAAGAAAATGACCTCAAATTGGGCTAACTGATGCCCACCGAGATCAAGTCAGAGTCGTGAAGGGTGACTGGAATTAAAGTCAGCTTGCATCTGTTCTGCTGGGCCTTGACTGTGGTTTAGACGGGTGGATTTATACTGTCGATGCAGCACAGTTTGTGAAAATTGGCATTTTGTGTAAAACCCTTGATTGAACTTTCCCCTACTAGATAATCACGTGCCGGGCACATAATGTCCATGCTAATTTGCTAACACGTGAGCAGCCCTGCGTTGCTGATCAATAAGTCAATCAGCTGGCCTGCTGCTTGTTTACTTTTGCTATGGATGCCTTTATTTCTCAATTTAACTGCCTTCCACTCCAATGAGTCAATATGTGCTTTACTTGCATGGCTGCTTAACAGCCAGCTGATGTCTCTTTTTATGTTCAACACAGACAAGAATCAGTTTGGGTTCAATTCACCCATGTTCCATTTGTTTGGATGCCCTCACACCATAAACAAGCCCTGTGCCATCAGCCTTTGGCGCCAGCCCTCATTTTCTCCGACACGTTGTCCATGTCTCTGTCTGGTACCATATGGACTGCTCGCTGCATTTGGGTGTGTGACGCCACGTGAGCCCACTCTACCATATGAAGGTGCTTTTTTTCCCAAAGATTATCATTCATAGCCAATATTTTCTTCTCCAACCTAAAGGTAGCTTTTCTTCTTTTTTTTCCCCGTTTGTATACGCTTGTACTATTTTGTGCTATTTTTCTCATTTACTTTTGGTGCCCATAAATGTCATGACTGATTAACTGGATTCAACAAATGAATAAGAGAGACTGCTATTGTAACATGCTACTCATAATCCTTGTACAGCTGGTTTAATATGCCCACCCATTCATTTTCTATCCTTATAGGGTTGTGGGGCTACCCCTTACACCCTGAACTGTTTTCATTTATTTTAATTGGGCTACAAATTCTGCCTGGAAACAACCATTGTTCAGATTCTGGCGCTATATTTTCCCCTCATGGGAAATTGACAGAGGTGGGTAGTAATGAGTTACATTTACTTGAGAAAAAAAGTACTTCTAAAAGTAGTTTTACCACACAATACTTTTTACTTTTACTCAAATAGTAACGCTCATTTTGGGCTACACTAGACTCGTTACCCGCCGCCCAATTCATACATTAGATTTACCGTATTTTCCCGTAAGCGCTCCGTTTACTGACTGTGTGGGAGAGCATTTCCGCGAACTCTAGTGATGTGGCATTCACAAACGAATCGAGTTTTTTGAACGGGTCTCTATAAAGACTCACATTGAAGAGCCGTTCAAAAAACTCGATTCGTTCGTGAACGTCACATCACTAGAGTCCGCGGAAATGCTCCCAATGCGATCATACTATTTTTAATGGATTATGTGATCTTAACAGATGTAAAAGTGCACAAGCATGCGGCATTTTAATGACCGTGCAATTAAAGTAGTAGATTCATTGGCGATTACGTAATTTGCTCACAAGCTGAGTCTTATCCGGCTTCTTATTAGGCAACAACTTGAGCTGCTGTTGTTTTGGTGCCAAATTTCACACAATAGTAACAGACAATCGCACCACGTTCTGATAAAACTCTACTTTTGCATGTGGAGTGGACTTGTAGGTTCTTTCGACAATATTCGCTTGTTTTGGGAGAGTTAGACCTTGAATAGATTAAGCTTCGGGTAAGAAGAGAGTCACTTCCTGTTTGGGCAGTGAGAAGAGCTTGTATGATTGCTTACTGCTGTATATTTTGGTCTTTTTTTTTGTAAATTGGTCATTGTAGCGGCTGGATTACACCACCACCACAATGTAATAAGAAATGGAAAGATGTTGCTTCCAAACCACTTTGGCCAACTTGAGATATGGGCGCTGTATGGTGGCAGTGAACTCAACTCAATTCACTTCAACTTCACAATAAAAAGAGACTTCGAACAGTTTATTGAAGTTTACCACCAAATGAAACACAATACCGCAAAGCTTTTTGGTTTGCTAGCCTAATACTAACATTAAATAGCATCTGCGTTGCAGGGTTGTCGCTTTTTAAGCAATGGATTGAACACAAATGACGTAGCAACGTGTGTAAATTTAATGTAACAATGCTCACAATCATATATCTTCTGCGAAGAACGGCTAATATAAGTTCCGTACTGATGAGTTGAGAAGAGCTGAGAGGTCTCAATGAACCAAAACCGCCTGACTTTTTCTTATATTGCCCCCAAGGTGGCCAAGGTGGTTTCCTCATTTCATATCAACTCATATCTCAAGGCGTCATTGTATTTACTGTTTTTACTATGATGGCTTTTTTTTTTTTTTTTAATATACTGCATATTTTTTCTACAGAGCCCATGCTAGCCACCTACTACCATTACTGCAGTACATTTATGTTTTAGTGTAATTCACGGCAGCCTAGGATTTGACGCTGTGGGATTATAAAGGTTGAGCCCGTGAACCCTGCCCTCATCACACTGCTGTCACACACAACACCCGGCTTTAGTCATGCACTGACATTCTCACTCTCTTTTTCTTTTCTTTTTTTATAATTATTTCCCATCTTGTCTTAACTTAGCATTTGCCTTGTAATTCTCTGGGATTTCTCTTTCCTCCGCCTCATTTTCTTGCAGCATCATCAGGCCTGATTGGGCCCAAGCCTTGTCACTAAAGGTGCCGATGGATGCCACCCTTGTCCCTTTAGGCTTGTGTCCTGCGTGTGTCCATGCATAGCTGTGATGTTTCTAGTAGAAAGTTGGCCTGGTCTTATGTAAGCAGATCCAAGCCAGTGGAAGTGGAAAGATTCATTCCTTGAAATGTCTCCAAACACATGACTTATTCACACACAGGTGGACCCTCCAAAGTGGAAACACCCCAAAGAGTGGTAACTTTTGCAATCAAAGCCGCATTTCTGGGAAAGTATGGCTCAAAGGTCAAAAGTTGTTGAAATCATCATGTACTTTATGTTGCACCATAAAAAGGTAGCGGTGATGGAAAAGGGGAGTCTTGTGATGATTTGCTGCTTTTTCTCAATGTCACAGCACCGTCATATCCATCTCTGATACATAGTGATGGGCCATTTTAAAATGGTCCTGGAAATGTATGAATAATACAAGAGTCTCTTACAATAGGAAAAAATAAGTTGCCGTTAGCCGCAGCACTCCCATCACTTTAGGACGAATACTTAAGTCTTCTTGAGCCATGCAGCACGTATTAGGGTGTGCCCAGGAACTATTCTTCACGACACGCATGAATCATACAAGTGAAATCATTTAATATTTTACCTCATGGGTTGCCTTAAAAGAGATTTTGTTTGATATGGATGGCTGCTGCAAAATCTGAACTGAAATATGTTATCTTGTGTCAATAAGCAGAGCATGGAAATGAGGTTTGATGACTCGCCATAAAACTGCAAACTGTAGTAACTCCTCAAGGTCAGAGCACAATTATTATTTTTAGTCCTCTTACAATTTCCCCTGTGGTTCTTCCAGAGCATGGAACCAGCCAGGCTCCAGTCTCCTCCCCTGGCCCGCGCTAATCCAACCAGGATCGCCGTCATCCACCATCGGTGCTGTCTTCGCTGAACGAACAGAGAAGAACCATGCTGTCTGGGACATGGAGGCGCTCAATGGGGCACCAGCAGCCTGCTGCGGCGCCGGTGGTAAACGCCAGGGGGGTGACGCTGTGCGGCGTCCCCAGCGGCACGGTGGTTCTCGAGGCCCAATATGATTACAACTACCGTGGTGCTGATGGAAGGCAGGTTTGCATTCGGGAAGGCGAACGGTTCATACTCCTTAAGAAGACCAACGCTGACTGGTGGCAGGTGAGAAAATAGTAAACATAGCCTACAATTCGGATGAACTGCTATCTATGGCATCTGTGGTGTTTAAAACGTATTATTTGCTTCCTTAATGCGCTGTAGTGATTGGCCGAACAGGTAATTAAGAGCTAATATATTGACTCCAAACCAAATGGCTCACTCTGTGTTTGTGCTAGCATGCTAACTATTAACTAGCTAAAGATATAGTGACCAGATGTTGCGGTTTTCGGACAGTCCCGCTTGAAACATTACGGGACAGTCCCCATTTTGTGCCTTGTGTCCCGACGGATTTTCACCAGCCCCATTGTTTTGCATTTTTACACAGATCCCATCCCAGAGCCTGTTTAAAAAATAATAATAATAATTTAAGACGAGTCAGCAAGCTAATTCATGGTCCATGTGTATGTCAATCACACAGTTGTCATAGCGATTCATACGATGAGCCATTTAAAATGGTATTTAACTGTTAAATTCCCTCCTATTTACTTTTACATTCAAGTTTGCGTCATACCGGAAATAAAATTACTTGCTACCTGCTTCCGTGTCTAAGAATCCTATTGTTTCTATTTAGGACTGCAAAATATGCTGTGAGTGTATTGACTTGTTTAGCGATATTGAACTGTCAACCAAGATAGCATTTAGCATTAGTTAAAGCAATAACACAACCATCAGTCAACAGGTTGACTAGCGATTAAATTTGCTATAAATCATTCCGGGTGAGAATTTATGGTAGATTTGATTTTCAGTAAAAATGTCTGATCACGGTTTAAAATGTTTAAAATCTGGTCACCCTAGCCAAATAGTTTTAAAGTTGCTCTATGTAACAATTTGCCCAAAACAAATGGGAGTACAAGTTCACACCTTCATACATTGCAGTTAATGTAATATGTAAAATGCTAATCGGAATATTTTGGCCAAGTAACATTACTACGACGGCGTATTAGGGCCATGTAAAAAAATTTTTTTAAGAGGGTAGGAGCAATATTCAGAGAAAAAAAACTTGAAAATTTGCCACTTTATAAAGTCTCAAATTTGCAAGTTTCTAAAGTGGCAAATTTGCGCGAAAAAAAATCGTAAAGTTGCGAGTTTATAAAGCGGCAAATTTGCGAGTTTAGAAAATGGCAGATTTGCGAGAAAAAAACTCAGAAACTTAGGAGAAATACACATAGCGTATTACTCGAATGTTTGTGCCACTACTTTTCGGTCCGGTTTTCAAATGGAGATAGTAATTGCTTTGCGAGAAAAAACTTGCAAATTTGGCACTTTATATTGCCCCCGCCCTCTAAAAAAAATAAATACATTAGTACTAATACTAGTTAATACGCCGTCGTACATTACAACGATCTGTGTCCACAGCAAATGTTAAAATATGGGTTTGTGTTTGTGGTGTAACAGGTGCGGAGGATAGGGGCTGCAAGTAAAACAAAGCCGCTGTACGTGCCCGCCACATACGTGAGCGAGGTTCCCGTGGCGCCCATGCCATCGCCCCAGCGGCTCATCATCTCGGCTTCACTCAACTCCAACGTCCGCATCCTGCCCCGAGTGGCGCTCACGCCGAGCCCCACACAGGTTGCCTATCACGATCAGCGCCAAGGTAAAGTGAATAAGTGACACCATAACGATTTTTTTCCCTTCTACTACAATCAGAGTTCTTCATCCATTTTTATATACAGCGAGTAAACCCATCTACCGCTCCATGGAGAACCTCAGCTCCAACAGTGCCTTCAGAGGTCTCGACGCCGACGGCAGCACGAGCGGCGTCCGTTTTTCCACCTTCGCGTTCAACTCTTCCGCCTCACGGTCAGGCCACCTGGCGGTCCCCGGGGACGACGCCGCCTCGCAAACGGCGGCATGCAATGCCAGGGTGGTTCCCATGATCACTCGGAGCCAGAGCCAAAGCAACTTGACGGACAATGTGGTGGAGAATCCTTACGACGAGGTGGGCGGCAGCTTCAACAGCCACGTCAACTACAGGCTCCCCAAGAAGTCCTGCAGCCAGTGGGACATGGTGGGATCTTCTGGCAAGAACAACCACCTGCAGGTAAGGACATATTTTCCAAATCGTACAACCTCGGAGGCATTTGAATATATGGAGGTCGTCCATCGAAAATATAAAGTAGGTCGTACTTGAATCTACTGTATTTTATGCTTTTAATCACCAGAACTAGTGCTAGTGTTTAATAGTAATAATAAAAGTAGTATTGCGCTATTACTAGTATGGTATATATCAAAATGTTTAAAGTCCGTTTCTTCTTTGTCCTCCAGTATGATAGACGGACATACTGTAGCTATGGCAGCTGAGGGTGCGTTTCATTCACGGTCTGTGCCTTTTAATAATCCCCCAAGAGAATCAATCATGTCAGTAATGACGTCAGGGCATCCCAGAATTACATCAGAGTCCATGCAAGTCATTTATTCTCTCTCTCTCTCTCCATCTCCCTTCCAACTGAACTCATTGTGTGCTTAATCCCAGTAAGCAGGACATGCTGCTCTTTATCCCTTGAAATTTCTCTCACAAATACAGTTTGTTGGAGTGGAGGAGAGAACTCGCACACTTTACAAATACTAATTCTTTTTCAGTACATTTTTAGATTGTGGATGGTTTCCAACATGTGAAGCTGTCTTTTTAAAGTAGATATAAAAAAACCCCCACGTTTTTAAAGATTTTAATTCCTTTTGCAGGCTAAAACTGTCACCATTATAAAACCTTTATGAATCGTATGGACAATGTTTTAAATAGCATTTTTAACTGTCACACTGATCGTTTGACAGAGGTGGCAAATCCAGGTCCAGAAAGTAAGAACCTTGTCACAGTTTGGCTTTAGCTAGCTCCCTAGCAGGCGAGCATCAAGGGAGCTAGCTAGCTCACTAGCAGGTAAACGAGCACCATGGGAGCTAGCTCGGGAGATAGCTAACTAGCACCTGAGGCTAAATCCAAACTGTGACAGGGTTTTTACTTTCTGGACCTGGATTTGACACCTCTGTCGTTTGACAGGTGCTTGTGGCAAAATATTGTTACTATTAAGAGTTGTGTAATGCAAATCAAATGTAGTTAAATTAATTTCATTACTCATTAAAAAGTAGTTAGCGAGATTGTGATAGTTTTGGATTTTTCATTATGGCTATTTTTTATTTTGCTGCGACTTTTGTTTCCTAAATATATTTAATTTTAATTGGTAGCTTTATTTTTTAGAGGTGGTTTGTTAATTTTTATTGTTTTGTTTTTTCTTCTTATGTTTTAGTTTAATATATTAGTTTTAGTTATATGGTATATAATACAGATATAATTACTTTTCATTGTGACTTTTGTTCTCTAAATTTATTTAATTTGAATTGGCAGTTTTAATTATTTTTAGAGCTGTTTTGTTATTTCTTATTGTTTTTTTAATTAAAAAAAATGTTTTATTTTAATGTAATATATGTTTTAGTATTAGTTATATGGTACGAAATAGAACTATGTGGCGAGCGTGCTATCCAGTATATTAACCAATACCGTAGCCAGTCAGTTAAAGAGCAAATACTGTACGTGCCTTGGCTTTATGTCATACAGTAGATAGATGTTCATTTCATGTCCTCCCAATAACCTCGTCTTAATCCACAGTGTGACGTATTATTGCACTGCTTGTTGGATTTATTTGCTATGTGCGTAAATCGCTACAGTTTCACATGAAAGTCACAGGATCAAATTGTGCCACGTTTACATTTGAATACAAATTTCACATCTCACATAATTTCTATGATAATCTCAGTACATTTTTTAAATCATTTATCTGTATGCCATTTCATTTCTCCAGGTCCCGACAGAGTCCTATTTGTCCCAGCTCTCCTGGCAGGACTCACCCCTTTACCATCAACCGCAGGTAGACAGGCGTCCTTTGCAGACAGAGCCCCCGAGTCCGACTCCCGGCCAGCAGCCTCTGCAGGTCATAGACTTGTGGGAGCAGTACGTGGATCCGTCTTCTCTGAGAAGCTACTACGTCAACAGCATCACTAAGGAGAGATCCTGGAAGCCTCCTCGGAGAGCCCGTGGAGGCTCCGGCGCCAACAAGCAGGTTCGCTGTTCATTCTCAACATGTGTTTCATGAAAAGTCTTCTCCAGATTAAGAGCTGGATTCACGGAATTCTCCTGGAGGAGAGGTTAAAAAAGGGTCAGGGTTTAAAGATGAAAGAGTTGTCTCATTTATGTGCTCACTTAATTCGTCTAAATCGGCACTAGAGAGATTAAGAACAACATGTAGTGAGGTTTGTACTTCCAGAAATTGTAGGATTGATGGGACCTTGTCACTAGACACGGGTGATTCCGTTTAATCCCACCTGCGACTGTACATTGCAAATATATCCATGACAATTATGCTAAGGGATATAAATGTATACCAACTGACTATCATAGTTACATTTTTGCATTGAAAGAATGGAGGGTACTGCATGGCTAGGTGGCGCTATTGAGTGATTTTTGTTGTTGCATTTTTCCATTGGATAGCAGTAGTTCCAGTTTTCCATTTATAGGAATGGAGGGTACTGCATGCCTAGGTAGCGCCATTGAGTGATTTTTTTTCTCTCTCAATTTTTCCGTTAAATATCATTAGTTCCACTTTTCTATCTAAATGGAAAGATGACAGATAACACTTTTCCATATAAATTTCATTTGGCTTCAAATTTCACGCGTCTCGGGTTCAAGTGTTCTTTTTATTCATTTATCTTCCAACTACAATTAATACTTTGTAATTTTCACATACCGGTAATTTATCTTTCAATTTACTTCATAAGCATTCAGCTTAACAATCAGCTATTAGCATTCAGCTTTCAGCATTCCCACACAATTTTTGCAGAAATTGCACTTAATTTGACTGCCAAAAACGTTAAATAACGTTTAGTAAAATCCTATGGAGGAGTGCCAAAGACGTTAAAAGACGTTTGTTTCAAAACAGAGGTGAAACTAACCATTTTCTGTTGTTGATTACTGAAGAACGGAATAAGGTAGAAACAAACTTTTTTTTTCTGATGAAAGATGAGAGTCCAATCTTTCATTTGGTAGTATGTGTGTTTCCATAGTCCAAACACATAATTTTCTATGGATCTTGAAAGATAAGTCAAAATGCTTAAAATCGGCTGGCACTGGGAACAACCCGTTTCTGAAAAGGTCTGGCAGTCAAAGAGTTAAGTCTAGTTCAAGATGAATTCAAGATGATGCCATTTTATTGTAGTGCTAGTGTTTGTTTTTTTCCCCGTTTTCACAAGCTGTCCTCTTCTCTTCAAGGTCATTCCAGCGCAACCCAAAACGTTACCAAGAGAAACAAGCCATCTGACGTTGCCGCTTTCTGCAACTGGCAATGGTACTATGCACAAGGTAAGCATCCTGCTCATCTAGCCCTCTAAATGCGTTGTTCAACAACACAGACACTAATGAGGTGGGTAGTGTCATGTTGTCATAAAAACCTGCCAAGTGGCTCCATTGTTTGTTGAAAAAGAAATGCACCCAAAGTGTGCGTATGTATGCAACAATGAAATTTTTTCCTCCCTGACATACACAACTTGCCGTTATTTTCATCAGGATTACACAAGAAGGCTCCATAGCCCTGTCTAATCAAAAAGTATGAATACTTTTACATTTTGACAAGGCAAAAGTATGAATATTTTTATATTAGACAGAACTAGAGATGGTTTTGGCGCCATAGCTTCTTTTCTACTTCTTTGGTAGTGGCATTTGTGGGATCTTAGGGCCTCTTCTGAAAGAGCACAACAGCGAATAGGTGAGGTTTTTCATGGAATAACCAGTTAGTGAATGGGTGAATTTGTGAGTAGCAAACTGCGAATAGTACATAGTGTAGATATAAAAAGTCTACACGCTCGTTTAACTGCCAGATTTTTGTGATGTAATAAAAATTTAGACAATACTACATATCAAAACTTATTCTAGCCTTAAATTGGCCTGTAACCTGTACTGTAACTCAATTGAAAAAAAAAAAAAATATATATATCCAAAAGTGAGAGGTGGGTAGTAATCACATGACAGCGTCACTAAGTCTCGACAGACTCACACTGAGGCAAAGTTTCCAAAGTGATTATTTTTTTAATTATGGAACCCAGTCAAAACAACTGAGGGAAAAAGAACATCATCTTATTGTGGTTCTTCTTAAGTGCAAACAAATAGTTTATTTTAAGACAATTTCTTGTGGCCAAAAAATGCTTTCCTTTATTTTATATACATTGAAATGATATTGTTGGCAAATTTGCACAATTCTGTTTAATTTTTTTGTCTAGTCATTCATGCTTAATTTTTTTTTTTTAAATAAAGTTACTCAGTCTTGAAGTATTTTTACTCACTCAAGTAATTATTACGGGGACTGCTTTTTGCTCTATCAAGCTATCTATCTAGCCATCCATCTAGCTAGCTAGCCATCCAGCTAGCTAGCTAGCTCTCTCTCTCTCTCTATATATATATATATATATATATATATATATATATATATATATATATATATATATATATATATATATATATATATATATATATATATATATATATATAGTTGTATGTTTGAAATTATGTCTCATTTTTGTATTGCAGTAACGTAGCGTTTCAACGAGGGCATGCAGACTTTTTATATCCATTGTATATTATTTCTGTAATTTACTGTGTTTATTTTCCCTTGCGAGGATTCCTCTCAAGTGCTTTTACGGCTCTAATGCTCCACAGTGTGCTCAGTGGCTGGTTGGGAATGTTGCAACAATGTTTTAATTAGGCTCCCTCGCAATAATCATGAGTTATTAACGACATTATCATAATTCATGCGCCACTGTGTGCTTAGACAAATAGCCGGGCTTCTACATGCCTAAAATAAAGCAAGAGTGAGATAAAGTATTAACATTAGCGAGCCTCCGAAGTCATTGTCAGGCTCATCCAGAGTGCACTGAGGCTCTAGACGAGCGCTCCGCACCAGATTAAGAGCCCGGCTAAATTAAAAAGTAGGATTACATCTCTGTAGTTGCCCCATCATTGCTGACTGACTCTAACTGCCCCCGTGACGCATTTACGGCGGGCTAATCCCCCCGCAGGGAATAATGAGGTAATGCTTCTTTGATCGGATGCGGACCAGCGGAAGCCATTAGACCCCGTGGGTATTTTAAAACCCAAAATATTGCTACATCTAAATCACTCATCTGACTTGAAACTCCTCATGACCCCCGCAGATGTAACTCAACACTTTATGCAGACACACAATGTCGTGTTTTGGGGTTGATTTAGCATCATTTAAATAGGATGAAATGGTAAATGCCATATCAGCGTTGGCATCTACATGATCTTTATTGTCCTAAATGAGCGTTTAGCGTCTTCTGGTTGCATCATGCTTGCATCAGTATTGTATCAATGACTATAACGCTCATGAAAAATACATTGAATGGAGAGAAAAAAAAAGCGCCATCAAAGGCGTGATTTCCCCTATCAAGGTAGTGCGAGGTACTTTGACCCATATATGTCGCTTTACATTCTGCAGTGCATGTGGCAACCAAGCAGGAGTTCAGCCAAATGCAATGTACTATGGATGTGTGTCACATAACTCAATAATAATAATTCATAGTCAACATGTTTTTTTCAAACCTCGTTAAGTGGAGCACTCTACTGAATTAATATATTGTATGTAGTGTACTGTTGCTCTATTATTCCTACATATATGCAAATGTCTAAATGACTGCTTAGTGTCTGCTCTATTGTACAGTGGTAGCTTGACTTTTCAATAACCCCATGTCAAAAGTCACGTGTAAAAGCCACTCTTTTTATTTTTATAAAATAGGCCATACAGTATTTATTCAAGGATTCCACTTTATTGACAGTAAGTTCATCCCATCCTTCCAATGGAAGCCCAAATCAATAGCACATTGACAGCTGCATTGAGATCAGTACTTAAAATTAAATTGGAATAAAGGATTAAGATTCTGTGTATCAGTAGCTTGCATTGCCCACATGCCCGTATGAACTCCCTACAGTCATCAGTCAGTCCTGTCCAAGATGATGCAGAGATACAGAGGCTTTTTTTTTTAATTCGGCGCAGTCAAATCAAATCAATACAGTATTCCGGATAGCATTAACTTTTTCCTTAAAGTTCAACAAACTCCATTCATTGAACAGTTTTGCTTCTTACACCCCCTCCCCCCTTCTACACATTGTATTCTGATTAATATTGAGTTTGTGGAATAAGCAAAATACACCTGTTTTTATCCATCCCAGGAGGCGGCCATTTTGTCACTTGCTGTCGACTAAAAATGACATCAAAGTTGCTCAGGGCTCAGGTAACGACCAATCGCTTATCTGCTTGTGATTACGGTTCACATGTTTTCTGAATTTGGTCATGAGACATTCACAAGCAGAGCTGCGATTGGTTGTTACCTGAGCCCTGAGCAACTGTGATGTCATTTTGAGTCGACAAGTGGCAAAATGGCCGCCCCATGAGATGGATAAAAACAGATGGATTTTGCTGCTTAACTCATATTCCACAAATGCAATATTACAATTAATCTCCTTTAACTTAAAAATGACCAAAAAAAAAAAAGAGTTAGCCCACTATCAGTATCTCATATGGAATTTGAGGGAACTCTCCTTTTGGCATTTCTGTTACTATAATAATTTAAATGGAAAGTTCCGCAAAAACAGGTGGATTTTGCTGCTTAACCAATATTCTCCAAACCCAATATTAATTTGAATACCACGTTTAGACTAGAACGTATTGTAAACAAAAAAAATTTGATTGACTGCCCCTTTATCAGAAAAAAGCCACCTGTTTTTTTTTATCCATCTCAAGGGGCGGCCATTTTGCCACTTACTGTTGACCGAAAATGACGTCACAGTGGCTAAGGGCTCAGGTACCAAATATCACGGTTCACCTGTTTTGTGGGATTCGCAAGCTCAGCCCATAGGCACTGTGATGTCATTTTCAGTCAACAAACAGCAAGTGGCAAAATGGCCGCCCCTTGATATGGATAAAAACAGGTGGATTTTGCTGCTTAACTCATATTCCACAAACGCAATATTACAATTAATCTCCTTTAACTTAAAAATGACCAAAAAAAAAAAAAAGAGTTAGCCCACTATCAGTATCTCATATGGAACTTGAGGGAACTCTCCTTTTGGCATTTCTGTTACTATAATGGAAAGTTCTGCACAGGTCAAGCGTTGGCACCATGCATGCTGTTTCATTACGGCAGCCGTGGTAATGTCGCCCACGTCACCGCGGCAGAGTTGAGTGCGTGCCTTCCTGCTTGTGCTGCTGTACGTGCTGATAAAAGCAGCTTCCCTTTTTCGATGGGGAAGTAAAGGCAACCCAGCAAGGAAGAACAGCCGAGACAGTTTGTCCTTTTTTCTCAAATGCGGCATGAAAATGAGGGTCGTTGTGACACGCCGCGACGCATAGGACACACAAGCGGCAAGCGCGGCGAGAATTTGGGTCTCGAACGCTCGGTGGTGATGAACACGTTCACAGTAAGTTTTTATTGGGACTGTAAACAGTGAATAATTTCAGCTGCTTGGCTCTGTTCTCATCGGCCTTTCAGTGGGCCCAACTGTGCGTGTGCGTGCGTGTCGTTACGGCGTCTCACCACATTTTTCAGCTGACAGGATGTTTGCGGCACACTTCAAAAACTCTGCTTAAAAAAACATATTCAAAAAATTAATGAAGTGTGAGGAATATTTTACTTGATTTGGCCAAATATGTTCAAACTCTTTCAGAAGCTAACGCTGTTAGCTAATGCTAATCTGCGCATCTAACACTACTCAATGCAGCTGTGCTTACCTTTTGGCTTTAGAGCGGTGTAACATATGTCATCGATAAAATATCTTCTTTTTTGGTCACTTATATGAAAAAAAAATTAAAATGAGCAATTAATAAATTAATCAATTGATAAAAATTATCAATCATGATCATTTGACTGTTTGGCAATACTTTGTCATGTTTGTTTATTTATTTATTTTATTTATTTATTGTAAAGGAGAAAGGTTAGTCAGCCAATTCAATTGATCAGCTGGTTAATCAATCCGCCCCTAGTATTTGCCCAGTTTAAGTCAGCAAATGTTTTTTTCATTTTTTCTTGGACTAAAAATGAAACTTGTCTTTTTTTTTTTTTCTAGCTCTCACCTGATTTCCTGTTTGGGAGCCACCAGAGGAACACAGACGGCAGCTGGCGGATGAAGCAGGTGAAAGTCTGTTCTTTCTCCACACTTCACAGGCAAAAAAAGGGAATGTTTTGAGTGTCACCTTGAATGTCACCTTGCACACGAAAGAAGCGATGACGCTTTGTACCAGCTTTTTTTTTTTTTCAGCACAGTGGGAAGAATTTGTGATTTCTAAGACTTTTGAAAGTGCCACTGCATGAGAAGCTTGACTTATTATTGTGATGGGAGAGTAAATCAGCATGGATCATTTTACGCCCATAGTGGGACTGGGAGATTAATTGTTTTTTTTATCAATTAATTAGATTTTTTTTAGATATTTTTTTTAAGGATAATTTTTTCAATGTGTGTCCCTGCTTATGTGCACTGCTTACACTTTAGAACGGGACAGTGTACAGAAAGAAGTCGTCATGTCACGATATTAGTCAGGTTGTTTTCCATTTGTGCAGTTTGAGCACCCTCTAGTGGCTAGTTTTTTAGTGCAGTTTAATTTTCGCAGGGGATGTTTTGGCCCTTCTATGTTTAATATCCACACTAATCGTCAGATGAAGGGGAACGTAATATGCTTGTGAACGTTTGATTATGTTTTTGTACACTTAGGAACGCGGTTATGTCATTGTGGTGTGCTTTTTTATTTTATTTGTTTATTTAATTAATTTATTTATTTGTTATAAGCAAAAAGGAGGAATGGTTTATTTTTTTCTTTGCTGTTTTTCCCTAACCTACTCCACTGTTTTTCCTTCGCGTGGCTGTAAAAAGAGGACTCAAACTGGTGTTTTTAAGGAGACAACTCACCTCATGAAAATCAATGAGCTCTCACTATTAGCTTTGCAACAGCCGCGTCTCTCCACTGTAGTCCTGCGGAATGCATTCAAGTAATGCCAGCTACACGCTTTAGTTTGCAGGAGATCAGCATTTATGCATATTAAGGTGGTGAAATAGCAACTCATGGTGTTAGGAAGTGTGTGTGTGTGTGTGTGGGGGGGGGGTTACCCAAGCAGCTCTTAGTGCTACATGTTGCATCACAGTGGGGTGGTTTAAAGTCGCTGTTGTAAAGACCTCATCTCAGCTCCTAGTTGCTTAATCTGCCTTGCTTGAAGAGTTGCAAGTTTCTGGGATGTGTGGTGCGATTGTTGTGAGAAGTAGGTTACAGGAATTGGGGAAAGGTACTTAATTATGGCTGCCTTGGCATGTAAAGTTCTTTTTGTGTGACTGTATGTGCATGATTGTACATCATAGCACCCTTCTTTTTTGTGTGTGCGTTTGGTACGGCAAGTGCTCAATGTGGGGAAAAAAAACTAAAAAAACATCACAAGAATTCAAATTAGGGCCAGTAAAGTGAAAAAAAGGTTGGCGGGATTCTGGCTTTATTCTCAGAATTCTGACTTTAAAGTGAGAATTCTCACTTTATTAGCGCTACTATTATTCTCACTTTAAAGTCCGAATTCTGAGTTTATTCTCAAAATTTTGACTTTAAAGTGAGAATTTTTCTCACTTTAAAGTCAGAATTCTGACTTTATTAGTGCTACTATTATTCTCACTTTAAAGTCAGAATTCTGACAATAAAGTCAGAATTAAAGTCAGAATTCTGACAATAAAGTCAGAATTAAAGTCAGTATTCTGACAATAAAGTCAGAATTAAAGTCAGAATTCTGACAATAAAGTCAGAATTAACTGACAATATTTTGTGAGGATAATGAAAATAAAGTCAGAATTTGGACTTTATTGTCAGAATTCTCTTTTTAAGGTGAAAATCCTGTCAAACTTTTTTTCCCTCTCTTCTCTCGCCGCAATCCTCTTCCGTAGAAAACAAATCATATTTTAAAATATATATATATTTTTAATTTTAAGTATTCTCCACACAATAAAACGAGTCTTGTTCTTTCTTTGCCCGTTGCACCTTGCCTGTGTTTGCGAAGAGTATGCAGCGCGCCGCGTCCTCCGACACCATTTGCACGATGGCGCTCGGCACGGCCGGCCCCCCGTGTCACGCCTGTGCCCCCCAGCATGATGCCAAGCTTCACCTCTCACACTCGCAGTCCATGATTCTGCCCGAGAACGGCAAGGTAGTCCTCACCTCGCGAGGCCTATTAATCTTTTTTTTTTTTTTTTTTTGTATTCAAGCATCCACATCATCATCATCAGACACCATTTTTCCGGCTTTGTTTCAGCTCGTCCGGCAGTGCCGAAACTACTCGTGCAACGTGACCAACATCGTCGTGGAGCCGCCGTCTCCCGAGAGCTCTCCAGACGGCGATGGCGACACTCCGGTGAGTGGAGAACCACGTCACCTTTTTACTTTCACATCAAATGTCTCGTTTATTCCGTCTTGTGTTGAATGATATTTTTCAAGGACTTCTTTTCTCCTGCACATCAAACGGCCAATGGGAACTTTTGAAGTCGTTTGTCCCCACTCCCAAATGATACCGCTGTCATTGTGAACTTGCTGAAAATAAAGTTTTCAGTATATTAGAAAGAAGTAGTAGAAGCGTAGCTGACTTCAAACTAAATACATACGAACAGCCATTTTCCATGCTATAAATCTGTTTTTATCATCCATCCATCCGTTTTCTATAGTATAAGTCGCTGTGAGCTTAGGTGAGAGAAACGGAGCACAACCTGGACCGGTCCCAAGTCAGTTTTAAATTGACTGCCATGTTTTTCAAATGTGTGAACTCCACACAGGAATGCCAAAGAGATTATTATTTTGATTATTCGGAGAAAAATGTACTCACCCAGACCTACAATTTCTTTGGGCCAAACACCCCTAATAGCCGGTCCCCACTTCTCCACTTTGGAAACACTACGCTGGAGCTCTGCTTACCTTGTAGTGTTTCAGTGTTAGTCCTTGAAAATGACGGATATTTCCCCAGACCGAATCACAGGTGAAAAAAATTGTGTGTGGGGATCATATTATTTAAATTAACTGTCAATTTTACATATGTCTCCTTACAGGAATTGGAGAAAGCTGGCCTCTTGAACAAGACTAAGATTGCAGAAGGAGGCCGGAAACTCAGGTGACACTTGGTAGAGATTTACAGTAGTTAGTATAATGCAGTGGAAACTAATATGAATAAAAAAAAATAACAGCTCATCTAGCTCATTGTTTCAATATTAACTCATTTGCTCCCAAAAATGTATACATTTTAAATGTTTTTAAGTGTCCCAAAGATGTATTTATACATCTTTTATGTTTTTTTTTTTTTTTGTATGTTAGAGCATACAGAAGGCTTTGATGCAGCCTCTCAACTGCAAAGAGCAGTTGAAGAAATTGTAGTTATTGCACAAATGGCCAGTAGGTGGCAACAGAGCAAATGAGATCAACCAGGGTGATGTTGAAAAAAAGCTCATTTACTCACAGTTCTAAATAGATTTGTGAAGAATCATGAAACGTAGCTGTATTCTAATGCTAATTGCCGCACACCGGAAACAGATAGAAATATACTTTTTTTTCCTGATGAGAGAGGAGACTCTAATCTTTCTTTTGGTAGGTTCTATGTTTTCATAGCAATAGAACACAATATTCTGTGGGCCTTACAAAATCAGTCAGAATCCAGTAAAACAGCCGCGAGCGAAGGGGGTTGCTTCAGTGAAAATGTCCGGGACTGAATGAGTTAAGTGTTACCCAATAAAATAAATAAAAATATAACAATACATTAATAAAAAATAAAATAAAACAACTTTTGTTACAGAAAAAACTGGAGTCCATCCTGGGTGGTGTTGGTCGGAAACAGCTTGGTTTTCTTCAAAGATCCAAAATCACAGACGCCTTCCACCTGGGTAAGACCTTGCAAAAAGAATGGAGATTTAAGCAAGTTTTTTTTCATTCAAGATATGAGCTGTCATTTGGGCAATTTTTCTGCTCTGACTTGCGAGCACAATCTTGAGATATGAGCAATGTACAGTATGGTGGCAATGAACTCAACTCATTTCACAACAAGCAACATATAGACACATAATACAAACTGTTTAATTCTGAATATAAATATATTGATATGATTCCCATTTATTTATATTTTCACGCTGCTTTGTATGCAATTTTTTTCCCCCCTTGATGATTCCCTTGAACAATCACAAAAATATTTAAATTACTGGCATTTCCATTCATTTCAATGGGAAAATATGATTTGTGATACGCTTGTCCATCAACTTGAGTAAGACAAACAACAAGATCTAGTATCCATGGAAAAGAGGATATAGTGCCATACAAAAATTTCAACAACATATGTACCATTAATATTATAATAATGTCAGATTATTGTATTATTTTTGAATGACGTTAGAAACCAGGAAACAGTCGCCCGGAAAGCAGCGTTGACTTAAGAGGAGCCAAGCTACACTGGGCCAACGAACTTTCCAGCAAGAAGAACGTCTTCAAGGTAAGCAAAACCAAGTGGAAGGAAAAATACTGCAAACGCTACTCGAGCTCACACAGTACTAAAGCGTGTTTGCAACCGTGTGTGTTGAAGCTGAGGACGGTGACGGGCAACGAATTCCTCCTGCAGTCGGAGACGGACTCTCTGATTAAGGAATGGTACCACACCATCCAGAACGTCATTGACAGGCTGGTGAGGGGACAAGAAGACACATCTTGAGTCCACCTACTTGCTTTTTGTGCTATTTCACAGATAATATATGCTGTCTAGTAAATGTTCAAATCAGGTTTGTTGATGATGCTCGTCTGGTTCTCCCAGGACCGTGAAAACCCGCTGGACAACGTCCTGCTGTACTCAATGAGGAGGGCGGGCAGCGTGGAGATGCTGGACCACAGCGGCGACGAGGACGACAGAAGAACGTCTCGTAAGTGCAGGCGCTCGTCTCCCTTTACTTGATCGCAGTCTTGGAATGTAATTGAGTACAAATGCTTTGTTATTGTAGTTATGTAGAACCTCCGTGTAACTTTACTTTCTTATATTTCTGGAACTTTCACTACTTTCCTAAAGAAAATGTATACTTTTACTCCATTACATTTCTTCATACTGTCTTCATTACATTGGTGTGGAAGGACTCTTTCCTTCATGATTTCATGCTTTGTTGTGCTTCTGCTTTTTGTGTGTGCATCTTGGCCTCCAGGGGGCAGCGTAGACATAAATATATTTGATAATGAAGCACAAAAGTTGATTATAACTAAGCTGCAGTGTTATATGTAAGTCGTTTTTTTCAAAAGATAAAGAATTGTATGGCTGTGAGTATTCTACAGGTGTTTCTGTATCTGTTACTTTTAAAGGGCGATAAGTTACACTGCAATATTGATGCTAGTTTTGCTAGCCCCTCGATGGTATTTCCTCTTATGTGTTGTTAGCTTTATTAAGCTAGCAAACTTTCTTAAGTTTTGTAGTTTGGTTAAATACACAACATGTAATTATTTTTATTTTATGTTTAGTTCTACTGTAAACTTCAATTGGGATTAGCAAAAAAAAGAAGAAGCTTGAAGCAAGTGTTTGGAACTCAAAATTTGGCCAAGCAACTGATTGTAATCCTAAAAACTCACCATTGAGTTTTTCATCAATCGAGGTACTGATGTAATTGATATTAATCAAGCAAAGTCAAAACGTTAATGTTCTTTTAGTTGTCATGGCTAATGTGATAGCCTACCTAGCTAACATCGCTAATTAGCAACACACCGATCTCTAACTACGTACCCCACTAAAGTAAACTCAAATATAAAGAAAAATGTGTAACATTTTCAACCACTCACTTTAAAAAAATTAAGTTGCACTTAAATTTATTTTATATTAAAAAAAATTTTTTTAAATTAAATTTATTTTTTATTGTTTTTTCTTTACAAAAACATGAACCCAACACTTTTGTCTTTGGCGTCAAGATACCTAAGAGTTTTTCTATCGACACACATTTTCTTCATTTTCTCACAAATCTCTCAAAACACATCTTACTGAGCACGTCTCCTTTGCCAAGATACATCCACCTCAAAGGTGTTCCGTATCAAGATGCTCATAAGACAGCATGATTATCGCACTGGTTTGTTTTAGTCATCATCATCACCATCACTTTCTCTCACCATCCACGCAGGGTTCTTACACCCCGCCATCCTCTCCTCCATCCTCTCCTCCGCTTACATTTTAGCATGGCCGCCGTGGCAGCTCATCCCGCCGTCGGTCTCGTCGCACCTGCGGCGACGCCCGGCACTCCCGCTTTTCATCCTCACCACCATTCCCTCGCATCTGCTGGGACACCCCGTACTCACCTCCTCCTTCTTTTCCTCTTCCTCGCCTTCCTTACCTCCCCTCGCAGTCCCTCGCTCGGCGTCCAACCTGGAGAACACGGAGAAGAAGAGGGTGAAAACCCGGCTGAAGAAGCTCATTTTGAAGAGGCCTCCTTTGCAGGCCCTGCAGGAGAAAGGGCTCATTAAAGGTACATGATCTCATTTTGTTGGTGTCATTACCATAAAATCCCATGAATATCACACACCCATGGATAATACGTACCAAAATCACCCTTAAAAAGCCGTTTATTCTCAGTACTTAATTCTAATAATAGGGTCCCCTGAATTGCTGGTATATCCTTAATTATCAGAGTGAATCATATGAATGAATAAAGATTTTAAACATGCCAATAAAGTATAAAAGCTTTTAAATCCAGGTTCAAGGTTATGCTCTTTTCCCATACCTATGTGGAAAAACTATTGTACTCAAGGGCCACGTTTGATTTTTACAACCGACATATGAGCTAAAGCGAACAAAAAATTCAGTTTCTCGCATTAAATTTATTTTTTTTTAAAATAGATCAGTTAACCAATTTTTAGTGAGAGAATTGAGAAAATAATAAATTTCAGTTGAAAATTTTCTTTTCAATTATATGTATGCAGCCCCACTAGGCATTCTGATTAACTGATTTGCTCCCAAAAACGTATAAATACGTTCTATTTTTAATATTACCAGTGTCCCAAAAATTTGTTTACACGTAAATTTTTTTTTTAAATAAATTATGCTAGAGCATACACAAGGCTTTGATGCAGCCTCTAAACTGAAGAGAACGGTTTAAGCAACTGTAGTTATTACAAAATCGGCCAGCAGGTGGCAGCATAGCAAAAGAGATCAACCAGGGCGATGTTGGGGGAAAAAAAGCTTATTTACTCACAGTTCTAAATAGATTTGTGAATAATAATGAAATGTAGCTATATTTTAATGCTAATTGCTGCTGGTGAAAGACGAGTCTCTAAACTTTCTTTTGGTAGGTTCCATGTTTTTTTAGCAATAGAACTCAATATTCTGTGGGCCTTGCAAAATCTGTCAAAATCCAGTAAACCAGCCGGGAGCGAAGGGGGTTGCTTCAGTGAATCCTTAGATGGATTTTGCTGTCGTCTTTACTTTACGTCAACATTTTTAAGTGAAATTCAGTTGTTGAGATTCTGTTGAAACACAATTTTGATCCAACTTTGACAAAATGAAAATTGTGTGTCTGTGTGTGCGTGCGCGTGTCGCTGCCCATCAGATCAGGTGTTCGGCTGTCGTCTGGAGATGCTGTGCGAGCGGGAGAAGAGCACGGTGCCTCGCTTCGTCAGGCTTTGTGTCGAGACGGTGGAGAAGAGAGGTACATACAAACGCAGCGGCCGACCGGTCCCTCAGTCCACATAAAAAGGCTTTCGGCTTTATTTCTGCCGTGTGATGAAATATAGATGACGTGCCTTTTCTGCAGAGCAATTTTTACATCGTCCTGAGACTTAGCTGAGTGGATGAGGAAAATACATCAGATTTTTCACCTCTGCCAAGGATATCGTAGAATAATCAAGCCACTGAGAACTAAGTCTTTTTTTTTTTTGTAAGTGCAAAAATTAGTTAAAAAAAAAAAAAGCAATTCTTTACCTTATGTTTAATGCCTCATTTATTACATTCATTTAGATAGAGTGCAGAAAACTGTGTGTTTTTGTTTGATATGTACTCATAATTCTAAAACTACAAACTATGACTTTGTCTTTCACATTCCAGTTCTATATCAAACTATTCAATCTAATGACTTGTGTGTTGTGTTATAATTTGGCAGGACTGGACACTGACGGCATCTACAGAGTTTCGGGGAACTTGGCGGTCATTCAGAAACTACGCTACCTGGTCAACCACGGTGAGGATTAATGCTTGGAGTGAACTTTAAAATTGTGATGATGTACTGTACAGACAGTTGAGTTGGGTCACGTTTGGATTTCTTCTAAACAATGCTATAATGGCCATTCTGCAAGTAAAATTTCTAAGTAGACATTGTTCATGATTCCTGGTGGCATTATTTATTTTTATGTCTAACTCAGGCAGTTTAATTTGAATGTATAGTTGGATAACTTTTTTTTATTTTCTCAATGCATTGCATATTTTTTTTTCTGCTGTTCTTGGTACTTGGTTCCAGTGCTGAATTTTGCCACATTTTTCACAAATAAATTTTCTCCCTTTTTTCCCCATTTTTTAAATCATTTTTATTAGTAATATAATAATAATTATTAATTATTATTATTATTATTAGTAGTAGTAGTAGTAGTAGTAGTAGTAGTAGTAATAGTGGTCTCATTATAAATGTTTTAATTTTTTTTATTTTTGCTGGAAGTGGGGCCTTAGACAAGGTGGAGGGAAGTATGAACAGTTTGGAAAAAAAAAAGAGTCAGTGTTGGCACAAAACCTCCAGGCGTCTGCCAGGAAGCCCCCAAAAAATGTGAGGAAAAGCCTGCTAGAACATCTGAACTCTGTTTTAGGTTCATCAGACACTTTAAATGGTGGCCAATTGTATGCTGACTCCCATTTAACATTTAGTTGGAATGCGATTGGTTCTTTCTGAACACAGCCACAGCTCCACTTATCAGAGGGTGTGCACACTTATGCAACCCTATATTTTAATGTATTTGATTACCCCCTTTACAAACTCAGTTGCATTGTACAGGCTTTATGATACATTAATGGTGGACAAAAGTTTGGAGATTATTAACAAAAACCTGGCATTTGAATAGGGGTGTGTAGACTTTTTATATCCACTGTACATAAAAAAAAGGCTGCTCAGTGAAATATGTCAATTCAACAAATCGATTGTAATGTACAGTACAGTAAATTACAATATTTATTTCAATTATAGTAAATTTCTTCAAATGGGTGGGTATCTTGTTATTATTATTATTGTGATATTATTATTATTATTATTATTATTATTAGAGTTGTTTACAGTAGCTAATGAAAGCAAATATGGTTCCTTCGCTGCTCAGAGACTGGATCGAAAACAACTAAACAGTCTGATTGTATAATAATTATTGTTTTTTTTTTTTCTGTTCCCTGCTAAAGGTGGTCAAGCATGCGGATTAACTTTGTGATTCTTTCAGAGCGGGCGGTGACCACTGATGGCCGTTACATGTTCCCAGCAGAGTTGGTGCAAGGTAGACCCTAATGGATGAGGACTTTTTTTTTTTCCTTTTTCTTTTTTTTTTTGCCCCAGCGTGCCGTGCCTATGTGTATTCACACACTCTAGCTTGAGTGTTTTGCGTTTAGCGCTTAACAAATGTATTAGACCCTTAACATGAAAATGAAAGAGTCCACATTAAAGTATGTCATTCTGTTGAATGTTTTTTTCTTGACTGGTTAGGGTCTAATATATTTGTTCAGCACTGTTTGTCCCTCAGGCCTCTCTTTTACTTGCGGTGGGCAACGTCTGCCACCTAGTGGAGGAAGTAAAAAGTGCTCCAGCTACGCTGCTTGATAAATATTGAATGTGATATCGAAACTGTCCATATGTACCTTCTCTCGCTTTCACTCAGCATCTTTTTTTTTTTTCTTCTCCTCCTCGCCGCCGCAGCAGCTGCAAGCCTCAGCGTTGGTCCTCGCGAGTGGGCGCCGCTTCCGCTCAAAACTCTCTCCCGTGTCTCTTTTGTCTGCCTCAGAGGAGAAGCTCAACTTGGACGGAAGCGAGTGGGAGGACATCCACGTCATCACGGGAGCTTTGAAACTGTTCTTCCGCGAGCTTCCCGAGCCGCTGGTGCCCTACGGCTTCTTCAGCGACGTGGTGGACACCGTCAGTAAGTGGGCGTGGTGGGCGGGGCCTTTTTTTTTAGTCCACTGCAGGAACTTACTGTGGTTAACAAATAACAAATTTATTATCACTACAATTGAAATCCAAGAATCTTCATTCAAAATAGCAAAGAACATGAATGACATTGAATTGATCAAGGTCGTGTTGTTGCAGAGATGGCGGTCTACGCCGACAAAGTGGAGCGTCTGACGAGTGTCGCGCACGGCATGCCCCGGCCCAACCATGACACGCTGCAGTTCATCTGCCGCCACCTCAAACGGTAGCAAACACACGTTGTGCAAACATTTAAGTCTCTAAACTGAGGACGGCCATAATTACACAAAGCGTTTTTGTTTTTTAAAGACAGACAACAGAAATCCATTTTATGATATGAATGCTGCTGGGTCACCGGATGAGACCTTTGTCTCAATTATTTATTTATTTATAACCATTTAAATACTGTAAATGAAAATATGATATATATATATATATATACACAACTCGACATAGCTAACATATTTTTTTTTCAAATTATTATGTAAAAATTGAATTGATACAATTTTATAAATAATACATCTACATATGTACAGTAATAAAGTAAAACCTGAAAAATATCTCTTAAGTAACCTTGTAAAGTAATTAATGAAACATTGAATTAAAAAAAGTCAACTATAACCAAATTTACAATTGGTAAAAATTTTAAAGTAATTAACATTTGTAAATAAATAAATACAACTTTATAAAGAACTCCAAGTATAAAAAAGAAAATAAATCAAATTAATAAAACTTACAACTAAATCCATATGTCAATTAATTACTTAATAGAAATGTGTAATGATAAATACAATATTTGAATAAGTACAATAACTAGGAAAAAAATAATGAGGCTAAAATAAGTCAAATAAAAAGAAAACTGTAAATAATTTAAGTGAATAAAACTATATATTTTAAGTTGAACATCTAAGATAAATAATATTGTACGTTAATTCATAGACAAATAAACATAAAATAATAATTTCTATGCATAAGTAAATAACTGTAAATTTATTAATACAAGGAATCTAGATAATTAAATGCAACGAAAAAATGCGCGCACAAAATTTGATGGATGAGAATTAACAACTTTAAATGATAACTGAATTAAAAAATAATAATAAATGGTTACATTAATAAAACATTGTGTAAGTGCCTACTACAATATAAACAAGGCATGGACTTTCCAACTGCTAGCCTACAATTCAAATAAAATGGAACACGAACGGATGTAAATTTGCAAGCAATGACTTGACTGGAAAATACGAATTTATAAATGTCTTTATTTTTACCACAAGCGCTGTAGAAAGTGAATGGATGGCTGAATCTCATGACTTTGCCAGGAATATGGCCGGCCACTAGAGGGCACCATTCTCATGTCATTCCTACACCCACCAGTAATGTGTGAAGATCAGTTTGTTTTTGTTTTTTTAACAAAATGTGCGCGCGCTTGTCAGCACTCCTATCACTCGGCGTGTGATAGGTGGGTGGGCTGCATTTTTTTTTTATCATCCTCTCACCGACCTATCCTCGCATTCCCCCCTCCGCTCCCCGAGAGGGATGGTCCCATGGGAGCCTTGCGGTTCGTCTGCTGGAAGCCGCCGCCGCCGCCGCCGCTCCCTCCCCTCCTCCTCCTCTGTGTCCCTTCATCCCTCCTCTGTGTGTTTCATGTGGAGGTTTGCAGCAATTGCTGGCCGCTCCTGCGGCTCGGCGGGAACGGCATTTTTAGAAGAATGCTACATGCGGTGGCTTCAGCTCGTTCCCGAGTCCCCCCCTACACACGCACGCAAGCTAGCATAGGTGCAAGCAGACGGATTTAGACACGTATGTGGCGACATCTGGGTTGTCAAAGGCTCTTAAAGTATACGAGTACGTCACTAGTATTTAGAAAATTGGAATTCTAGCACTATTATGCTCATATTTTATTTTTTTAAAGACAATTTAGACATCTGGAATAAACAGCACTGGTATTTTGTCAATTTAGTGTGAAGTCGCACAAAAAAACTTTTATATATTTTTTTTAAATATTTTATTTCTATTTTGAGACAATTACATCTGATTTAAAAAAAAACGTATAATAAAATGGAGCACTATTTTCTTCATGTTTGACAATTTATTTATTTTTTGCCGTATGTCTTGTAAAAAGCAAAAATGCCAAAACAACACTCAGATTTGGTGAATTTAGTAGGAAATCATACAAAAAGTGTTTTTTCAATTTTATTCATATTTGACTATTTTTAGCTCATTTTGACACCTGGCGAGTCAAAGAATTTATAGCTTCAAACATGAAGATGAAACTTGGGAGTTTATTTGTAGGAAATATTACAAAAAAACAAAGCACATTTTTAGACCGTTTCGACATCTGGCTTGTAAAAAAAAAAAAAAACAGTAACATGAACTTGGCACTCGGATTTCGCAAGACATCATACGGAAGGGGAAGAAGTATTTTGGAAACATTTGACTATTTGTACGCAATCTGGTGTGTGCGGAAGTAGGTTGTAAAAGGAGTGTGGAGATAAAAAAAAACATGTTTAGTAGGAAATTTGATGGAAAATAAATGAAGGACTGTTTTGTTCATATTTTGTAGGCATTGTCGACATGTTTTGGTTGTAAATTGCAGCTACGTGGGAGCTACAACATAGGAAAGTGAAACACAATTTTGTCTGCAATTTAGTAGGGAATCATACAAAAAGTGTTACTTAGTTCATATTTGACAACTTTTTGACAATTTCGACACCTGGCTTTTAAAAGGCGTGTGGCTTTGGCACTTGAATTTACTGTGGTGAATTTCACAGGAAACTAAACTAGAATTTCATTCGAATTGAGCGGATTTTGTAAAAACAATAAAATAAAATAAAAATAGTAATGTAAATAGTGGAACACTATTTTGTTCACATTTTACTATTTTTTAAATAATTTAATGCATGTGTTTAGACTGTAAGATATATATTTTTTAAAAGCACGTCACTATATTTTAGTAAAAAAAAAAAAAACGATCTTTAGTTTGTTCATATTTGACTATAGCACAAAAGTCACTGCTAAAGTTTTTGCATTCTTTTAATAACTACAATAATAGAACAAAATTAAATACTGAATTATTCATAAAAATGATGAAATAAATTGGAAAACAGCGGATTTTGTAAAAAAAAAAAAAAAAAATGAAATAAGAAAAAATAATAATATTATGTAAAGAGTGGAACATTATTTTGTTCAAATTTTACTATTTTTAAATAATTTAATACATATGCTTGGACTGTAAGATAACGTAAACAGTATTTTTTTAAAAGAATGTTATTGTATGTTATTTAAAAAATATATATCTTTATTTTGTTCATATTTGACTATAGTACAAAAGTCACTGTTAAAGTTTTTGCTCTTTTTTTAAAAAAAAAACATACAGAATTATTCATGAAAGTGATGTAACAAATTTGAATAACTGAAGAATTCTTTTGCAGGAGTCCTGCAGCGGATTTGTAAAAAAAAAAATATATATATATATATATATATATATATACATAATAATAATATGTAAATAGTGGAACATTATTTTGTTCAAATTTTACTATTTTTATAATTTAATGCATTTGTTTAGACTATACGATAATGTACAGTATTTTTTTTTTTTAAAAAGCATGTCACTATAATTTAGTTAAAAAAAAAATATCTTTATTTTGTTCATATTTGACTATAGTACAAAAGTCACTGTTAAAGTTTTTGCTCTTTTTTAAAAAAACATACTGAATTATTCATGAAAGTGATGTAACAAATTTGAATAACTGAAGAATTCTTTTGCATGAGTCCTGCAGCGGATTTGTAAAAAAAAAAAAAATATATATATATATATATATATATATATATACATAATAATAATATGTAAATAGTGGAACATTATTTTGTTCAAATTTTACTATTTTTATAATTGAATGCATGTGTTTAGACTATATGATAATGTATAGTATTTTTTTTTTAAAAAAGCATGTCACTATAATTTAGTTTAAAAAATAATCTTTATTTTGTTCATATTTGACTATAGTACAAAAGTCACTGCTTTCTAGAATAGAAAAAAACAAATTCATAATTATTCATGAAAGTGATGCAACCAATTTGAATAACTCTGAATTGTTTTGCATGCGTGCCGCACGCAGCGTTTTGGAGCACTCGGACGCCAACCGCATGACGACGCAGAACATCGGCATCGTCTTCGGCCCGACGCTGCTGCGGCCCGAGTGCGACAACGGCAACATGGCGGTCAACATGGTGTTCCAGAACCAGGCCGTAGAGCTCATCCTCAACGAGTACGAGCGCATCTTCGGCAGGAAGCCCGCCGCCGTCGCCTCCTCGTGATCCTCCCGAGCGGACGGCGTGCCGATGGAGTTTTTTTTTTTTTTTCTTCCCTCCCACATTCACAAAGATAACCAGGGCGAGACATGTGGCCGCCATATTAAGTTATATAGTCCAACAAGCCCATTTTTAGCTGCCATACTTTTTTGCCTTTTGAATGCAGATGTTGAGCCCAGCTGTCACTTCCCCCTTGATATTCTCCTTAACTGAAGCCAAGCCAGTGATAAATCGTCCCCAGGCCCCCTTAGACCACCTTCCTCATCCTCTTTTGATGCCACGAAAAGAAGCCAGGACCGAACCGTCCCACTGTGAAACACATGCGCCCGCCCGACACCCCCACGCATCCCGTGTGGCTCTCTCCCGTACTGAAGTTTCTCTTAATTTCATTTACATTGAACCCCCCCCCCCCCTCCCATTGTAACTAATGTAATGTGGATTTTAACATGAAAGGTTTTTAAAACATTTTAAGTAACATTTGAATATTTGTAAGTTAAGTCAGACACTGCATTTTCATTTTCCAAGCACCTTCTTTAAAAAAAATTACTTAACTGTAACACGGAAATGACAGACATTAAAATAGAGTAGCAGAGTGTTTTTTTTTTTTTAATTGTCAGCCATTGTAACATTATGTACAGTTAAAACGTTAACACTTAAATATAGAAAAAAATATAAAATTGTTGTTAAATCAAAATGTATTGTATTTTTTTTATTGCCTAAATAGATTTATAAAAGATTAAATGTGAATGTATTACATACAACTGAACTCTACTGAACAAATTTACTGGATTAAAAAAACGAACAAAAAAAAAACGGTTTGAACCGAATTGAATTCAGTGATTCTTTTGCTTACCACAAGAGGGAGCCCTTACCACACTTTGAGATTCACTGGATGCTAAAATAAAGTGCAACTCGCGCCATTTTAATAACGTGACCCAATCGTAGAGAACTTCCATGAATTCAATAAAGTTAATATAATGAAATTAATTCTGAATAACTGAGTTAATTATTTTTTATTCAAATAAAACTTAGTTCACTTATGTTGTTCATTTCATGAATTGATTTGTTGTGAATCATCAAATAGAGTTTTGTTTAAAAATACAATACAAAAACTACTTAACAATTTTAAATGTATTAATCATAAATACATTTAGTACAAAAAAAATATAATGCATTGTTTTAAATAATCTATTTTATTTTTGTAAACCTCAGAATTTGGTTTGAAACTACATGATCTATATAACAAATGTTAATGTATTAATTACAAATACATTTAATATAAAATAAATATAATGCATTATTTTAAATACATCCAACTATTTTATTTTCTCATCCACAAATGACCAAAATCAAATGTGACTCTTGAGCCAAAAAAAAAAAAAAAGGCCCACCCCTGGTTTAGATGCTTGGAGGTTCCACTATCATTCAACCATCCAAAATGGCGTCCGACCGCGCGACTCCGTGCTCGCTCCGTGTGCCACCAGGGCCGCCGTGTTCCCTTTTGTGGATATGATTGTGCGTGTGTGCGTGCGTGGACCTTGGAAGTTACTCCTTCCTGTACAACTGTTCAGACGGACCTTCTATTTTTATGCCCGGGATGAGGTGTGTACACATGTACATATGTTTCATAGTCTTTGGCCTTTGTCCACTAATTGCTCTTTAATGTTCACTTATGATCCATTTTGAATTTTGTTGTGAGATCACATGGACCTGTTTGTTATCCTCTGAATAAAAGACCTTTTTTGTCCAATTTAGTGAGATTATTGCGAAAGTCAGTAGACGAGGAAGGTGGTGGTAAAGTATATGTACAATTTATTACAAATATGCACAAACATGCAAACAAATATATAATAAGAAAATTCATAGAAAAAAAAATATACCACAAATACTGATTGTTACATACATGTTGTAGTTTTTAAGTGTGCACTTTGTGTGTTTGAAGGCAGGGAAGACTTGTCAGTCAGTTGCATAGCAGAACCTGTTGCTGGAGATAAAAAGATGCACTTTGCAAAAAAGGTGAAGGTGTGAAGGTGCCACGTATGACTCGGCGTGATCAAAAATGGCGGACTTTTACGATCATTTTGAGTGATCTGTTAGCTTTTACATAATCAGTGCCGGCCGTTTTCAGACCCTCTACCACGTAAAAAAAAATCATGACAAAATAAAACGTCTCTAACATTAACTCATTCACTGCCATTGACGGTTATAGACGTCAAATATTCATTTAAACTATTTCTCTTAGTTTAACATTTTTTCCCATTATTGTTAACAGTATGAAAACCTAGATTTTTTTATTGTACATTTAGAACAGATATAAAATGGGTGATTAATCGTGAGTTAACTCATGTAGTCATGCAATTAAGATTAAAAAATGTAATCGCCTGACGCTTTTAATTTTTAATAATCTTGTCTTTAATCGCGTCAGGCGATTAACATTTTTAATTGGAACTAATCGCCTGACTTCAATAGTTACCTCACGATTAATTATAAATTTTATGTGTTCTAAATGTACAATAAAAAAATTCTAGAATTTCATACTCTTGTTTACAAAAGTGGAAAAAATGTGAAACTAATAGAAATAGTTCAAATTTTAAAAAAAAATTACGTCAATAGCCGTCAATGGCAGTGAACTTTTCTTGCCATAAAATGCAACACGAATTCCTGTGTCTATATGTGGCCTGCAATTATTTTTTAGCAATTAGTACCCCAATTCTCTTGCTAAAAGTCAGCTGGGATCGGCTCCGGTTAAATAGTTCATCTATGACAACACACAGTAAGGAAAATGGACGGACGTGTGTTGTGACCGGCACATGATGTCACATGCGACCCTAATGAGAACATGTGGTACAGTGGACCCCCGCATAATTGCCGTTCGACACCTGTGGCTTCACCTACGAGGAGATAATTTTTTTTTCAATACTGTCAAAATGTATTTATCATGATTGAACCTTCTTTCATGTTGCTGACTGGCAGTCTGCAGCGTTCTTTTTATTTAATTCAAATTACCCTCTGTATTGGCGGCGCACATTGCCCTCATATTAACGGGTTGTTCTAATCTAGCCAATTGCACGTCATGTGAGCCAATCACAAGCTGGGATAGAGGGGAGCCTGTGTAACGCTTCATATGATTGGTGGAACCAGGAGACATTGACGCTGCATTAAAAAAAAAAGAAAAAAGTAACGACCTTGTTTTTAAAATGTATTAAGTAAAATGTTAAAATGTCACGGATAAAAGTAAGACGTAGTCTAAGTACAAAATAATGATAAAAACTACTCGAGTAATGTAACGAAGCATTTGTACGTCGCTACTTCCCATCTCTGAATATTAGTATCATTTGCCTACAAAATTGATGCAGAGGAGCCAATACTGCGCGTGCAATCTGTCAATGAGAACGCCACTGCCACCTATTGTAGCGGATGTAAAATTACACATTGTTCTGGTATGGCAAAAAAAAAAAAAAAAAGTAGGGGAGGGGGTGATTTTTTTTCTTTTCTTTTTAGGCACCTCAGGGTTGTTGTTTTAAAATGTTGTGCAATATGGATTTTACCATGCAATTTATAGCTGTGATGTTTCAGAATTTTTTTTTTCATAAATTAATTAATTCATAAATATTGCTAAATATATTACTATATTACATATCATATTATTGTTTTTATATTATTATTATTAAAATCTGATGTGCTGGAGGCAAAACAAGGGCAGATTTGGAATCATTGGGGAAAAAATCATTTCAAAGTTTTTTGTTTTTTTTTGTAAAAATGTGTTAACCAGTGCTATAAAGTGTATTTTCGCTATCCGGTCCACCGTCCCTATTTTCCATCTATAGCAGGGGTCCACCATATATATATATATATATATATATATATATATATATATATATAAAAAAAAGATGAATGGTTGTGCCTGTGTTTGAGTGGATCCAACTTCTCTTGCCAAAAGTCAGTTGTTGGTCGTTTCCAGCTCACCTGTGACAAGCGCTCTAAAAAATAGACGGATGGATTCCAAAGGCAAAAGAATGTAAGCTAGCACTGCTAGCACAAGAATCTCATCTGGCTTAATTATTAGCATTAGCACACAATAAAAAAAAATAAAAAAAAGACTATACATAAAAGTCTAGGATGCTTGATAAAATACTTTGTTGGCGACGTGTTTGGCTTGAACGGCTTTGTGTTGTAGCCGCGTGTTTCTTTGGCATATTTAATGAAACGTCTATCAAAAGATATGTAAAGTATGCAACGCTTTGGCTTTTAGGACTCTCAAGTTTGTATCCGGGGTAGATCTGTTATTTCCAGGCTCAGTTCACATTTTTCCAAGTGTCCGTTCTGGACCTGGGTGTGGGACCCCCAGAGTCCCGCCCCATCCAAGTGGTTTCCTCCAGTGCAACTCTCCACCTGCCGCCTTTCTCGACTCTCCTCGCTTCTTCTTCTTCTTCCTTCCTGGTCTTCTTCGTCCTCTTTGGGGGTCTCGGAGGCTCCGTCCAGACTGGCGTCGCTGAGGAAGGACTGCGGCGTCTGCGTGTCCTCTGCGGGCTCTCGGGGCACGTCGTCGTGGTCTTGCTCGGGGTCCTGGTCCTTGCTGCAGTAGGCGTAGCGGTGGTTCATATGCTGCGAGTACGAACCCGAGTGCGAGAAGCGCTTGCCGCACTTGTCACATTGGTAGGGTTTCTCCCCCGAGTGGAGGCGGCTGTGCTCGATCAGGTGGTGTTTGTGCTTGAAAGCTTTGCTGCACACTTTGCATTCGTAAGGACGCTTGCCTGGAAAAGACAAAAAAAACAGTCGGCGGTTGCCGGATTTCCCGGGAGGGACGGATGGTTTTGGGTTTGCCCACCTGTGTGTTCGTATTTGTGTCGGAGCAGAGAGCTGCTTTTCTGGAAGGTTTTTTCACAGATGTCGCAAGCGTACAGACCCTCGTCCGTCTTCTTCAGCCTCTTGCGTCCTGCTCCGCCGTCGCCCTCCAAGCTTTCGTCCATCATCGAGAGGTAGTCCAGAGCGCCGCGGTTCAAAACTTCACCCTGCAAGACCACAGGGAGATCGTTTCACAACTTCAATTACTTTGAGGAGGGTGCAAGTACTTTCGATTAAAGAAACAAAAAAACAAGTGAAAATATTTTCAACAACTAAAATTTTTCACCGGAAGAAAACTAGACTAGACTAGTCAGAATATAGTTCTGAAGGCTTGTAGTTAACCACCTCAAATTTGTTTTTATTGATGTTTCCTGTGTGTTGTCATTGTGGCATTTTTTTGTATTAACTCATTAGCTCCCAAAAACGTATAAGAACGTTCTTTTTTAAATATTGCCATGGTCCCAAAAACGTATTTATACGTTTTTTATGCTAGAGCATACAGAAGGCTTTGATGCAGCCACTCAACGGCAAAGAACGGTTGAAGAAATGGTAGGTATTACACAAACGGCCAGCAGGTGGCAGCAGATCAAAAGAGATCAACCAGGGTGATGTTGAAAAAAAGCTAGATTACCCACAGTTCTAAATAGATTTGTGAATACTGATGAAACTTAGCTATATTCTATATGCTAATTACTGCAAAACGGAACCAAATATAAATCTACTTTTTTTCCCCCTAATGAAAGAACAGACTCTAATTTTTCTTTTGGTAGTTTCCATGTTTTTATAGCAATCAAACACAATATTCTGCGGGTTTTGCAAAATCAGTCAAAATCCAGTAAAACAGCCGGGGAGTGAATGAGTCTATGGACATTTTACTTCATGAACAAAGACGAGCTAAAAATTATATAATTTTGTAACAAATTATTTAGTGGGGGTTGTTTATAATGTAACATTAATCCAACGGATTATAACATCAATCTGACCACTAAATAGCTTGTTTTTGCCTTTTATTCTGTTTTCTTTTAGCTTTTAAATGTTTTTATTTTGTTGTCTTTTTGTTTTATCTCTGGTGTTTTTTGGATACCTTTCCTCACATGGTTTCTCTGTGCCTCATGTTCGTTTGTTTTGTTTTATTTTAGGTGTGTGCATGTGTGTGTATTATGGATGTTTTAATTGTTTAGCAACTTAAGTTGCATTTGAATGTATGAAAAGGTGCTATGTAAATAAAGTTTGATTGATTGAAGTAATGCTGGCTAACTTACTAGCTTGTAGCATGAAGCCATAGGAGCCACTTGTTAATACTGTATTTACTGCAATTGTGTGTGAAATTGTTTTTCAACAAAAAGATGAGAGAAAATTAAATGCAATTGTATGTTGAAAAAGTTCAGATGAAAATTCTCAATGTAAATGTTAGACTAAAATGTTGACAGTTTTTGTTGACTAAAAGTAGCCGAATAATATTAAGTTTTCTTGGGCTAAAATAAAGACTAAAATGCTTGAATTATTGTTGACTAAATAAAAACGAAATGAGGTAGATTAACTATGATTAAGAACTAAGAAAATAAATAAATAAAATAATCATAGAAAATATAATAAAATGAACACTAGGTAGGAACACTATCTCACAGCTTGGCTTTCCCGAATCGGCGGAATAAAATGGCTCCAACTTTGAAAAGCCGTGCTTACCATGAGTGCTTGCCTCTCCTGGTGGAGTTTCTTCAAAGTCGCCTCCGACTCGCTTTCCACCATGTAAGCTAATGGCGAGAGAAATCCGGGGCTGATTGGCGACGGGCTAAAAGGAAGGGGTGCGATGCCGTCGTGCCCCGCAAACCCCAACGCAGACTGGCTGAAAAAGGGGAACCCGTTGTACAAGGAGCCTGGAAACACGCGGGCTCCGTGTCCTCTGTAGATGGGGTGAGGATGTAAAGATGGGTCCGAAAGTTGTCCGGGACTTTGCCGACTCAGCTGTTTGCTCCTGTCTTCCGTCCTCGGCCTTTTGGCGACGCTGCCGTTTCTTTGCTCTGTCATCTGCTTGCGCACGGAAAGGTCCAGAGGTTCGATCTGAGAGCGGTTGTGAGGTGAGGAGAGTTGGCCGCTGAGGTCCAGGCCAAGCGGAGAACCCGAGGATGGGAGTCTTCTTCCCATGTGGAGGGACAACAACTCCGAGGCGTGGGCGGGGCTGCCGTTCTCCTGGCCCGAAGAGTCCAAGTGCTCGTGAGGGGAATGCAGTGCGAGCAGAAGATGCTGAGGTACCGAGGGCCACTTCTGCACCGGGGATTCTTTCCCACAGGCTCCGTTGGTTACGTCGTTTGTTTTGCTGGACGGGAATAAAGGCGGCGAGTGGTGGTCTTTCTTTTGAAGAGTCTCATGCGGCGCTTCCGGGGCTTCTCCGCTCATTTTGCAATGGTAGCGCTCGTGCTGCAGGAGAACCACCACGTTGGGGAAAACCTGGGAGCACCAGCGACACGTAACCCCGAGATCCCCTCTCTCCCGCTCGCCGGACTCCCCCCGCTCCGGCGACGCCTTCCTGTCGGACCCGCCTCCGTTCCTCTCCATGCCCTCGTACTTCCTGTGGAGCATCTCCTGCAGCATTTGCTCAAACTTGGAGCCGGACTGGAGGTAAGGCAGCAGGGTGGTCCCTTTCAAGATGCTGGCTCTTAGAGAAAGCTCTGTCGAAGGGTTGCAAAGGGAAGCCAGCTCTGAAGTCCGGAAGCTGAAATCCGGACCCCAAAGATGGGAAGGATCTTCCGGCCCCTGGCCCGGAGGCCGGCTCCCGTCTTGGACTTGCAACGCCAAAGGAGAGCCCTTGCTGTGCCTCTCCCGACCTGCAGATGGCGACGGCGGGAAGGAGTGCTGGTAGGAGTTTTGGTTATGTCCGTTAAACACGGCGCTCGTCCCTCCTGAACTTGCGAGCGCTCCGCCGCTGCCGAGGCACTTTTTGCTGCTCAGGTGGGAGCTGTAGGAGCCCGAGTGGGAGAAACGTTTCTTGCAGTTGGCGCATTCGTACGGTTTCTCTCCTGTGGGTGACACACGCAGACGGGAAATTAGGAACTCAAATAATACTTTGAGGTTTGAACTTTCTTGCACCACCAAAACAAGCTAGTAAGGTAGAGACGGCCGTGACTGACAAGGTGTCAATCATTCGCCGCCGAATTCCCCGCCTGATGGACGGTTAACGATGATAATAATAGTAATTAATAATAATAATAACAATAATTACTAGAAAATTCATGCATAAATTTGTAATGGGACTGCGGACTCTTAAACGATGGAACGCCACATGTAGTACTTCTAGTAATACTAGCAGTAATTGTAACACCTGTAATAGTACATGTGATAGTACTTTAGCAATAGTTGTAGTACTGGTTGTAATACTTGTAGTACATGTCATAGTACTTGTAGTAGTACTTTTAATACTTGTAGTACTCGTAGCAGTATTTGTAGTACTTGTAGTAGTAGATGTAGCAGTACATGTAGTAGCCTACTTGTACTAGTACTGTCTTGTAGTAGTACTTTTAATACGTGTAGTACTTGTAGCAGTATTTGTAGTACTTGTAGTAGTAGTAGTAGTAGATGTAGCAGTACATGTAGTAGCCGACTTGTACTAGTACCTGTACTAGTACTTTTAATACTTGTACTACTTTTAGCAGTACTTGTATTTGTAGTAGTACTACTTAATACTAGTACTGTCTTTTAGTAGTACTTTTAATATGTGTAGTACTTGTAGTAGTACTTTTAATACTCATAGTACTCGTAGCGGTATTTGTAGTACTTGTAGTAGTAGTAGTAGTAGTAGCTACATGTAATAGCCTACTTGTACTAGTACTTGTACTAGTACTTGTACTAGAACTTTCAAGACTTGTACTACTTGTAGCAGTACTTGTACTTATAGTAGTACTTTTAATACTAGTACTGTCTTGTAGTAGTACTTTTAATATGTGTAGTACTTGTAGCAGTATTTGTAGTACTTGTAGTAGTAGTAGTAGATGTAGCAGTACATGTAGTAGCCGACTTGTACTAGTACTTTTAATACTTGTACTACTTTTAGCAGTACTTGTATTTGTAGTAGTACTACTTAATACTAGTACTGTCTTTTAGTAGTACTTTTAATATATGTAGTACTTGTAGTAGTACTTTTAATACTCGTAGTACTCGTAGCAGTATTTGTAGTACTTGTAGTAGTAGTAGCTACATGTAATAGCCTACTTGTACTAGTACTTGTACTAGTACTTGTACTAGTACTTGTACTAGTACTTTTAAGACTTGTACTACTTGTAGCAGTACTTGTACTTATAGTAGTACTTTTAATACTAGTACTGTCTTGTAGTAGTACTTTTAATATGTGCAGTACTTGTAGCAGTATTTGTAGTACTTGTAGTAGTAGTAGTAGTAGTAGATGTAGCAGTACATGTAGTAGCCGACTTGTACTAGTACTTTTAATACTTTTAATATGTGTAGTACTTGTAGTAGTACTTTTAATACTCGTAGTAGTATTTGTAGAACTTGTAGTAGTAGTAGTAGCTACATGTAATAGCCTACTTGCACTAGTACTTGTACTTTTAAGACTTGTACTACTTTTAGCAGTACTTGAACTTGTAGTAGCACTTTTAGTACTTGTAGTAGTAGAAGTAGTACTAGTAGTACATGTAGCAGTACTTGTAGGAGTACTTTTAATGCATGTAGTACTTGTAGAAGTACTTTTACTAGTACTTGTAGTACTTGTCTTGTAGTAGTACTTGCAGTAGTAGCAGTTGTAATTTTATTTCATCAAGTGGTTGCACACAATAAAATCATTTAGATCGAGAAACATATTTGAAGTAGACGTATAGTTGACTTCATCATTTAATTTCATGCGTTGTCGAGCTTCTTGCCAAAAGTGCAACTCATCAAAGGTGAGCTTCGTTCCTCATGTTCTTGTTGACTCTTTTTGTGCTTTCATGGCAACTAAGAAAGAACTTGAACCATGACATTCACAGTCCTGTATTTCTAAGTTATATGATGGCGCGGATCATGTATATATATTTTTTTCTTTAGGAGAAAATGTATTAAAAAGTGTCAGTCGGGTGTGCTACGGACTTTGTTCCGTCTTCATCTCACCACTGTGGATGCGAAGGTGCTCTTTGAGGTGGTGTTTGTACTTGAAGGCCTTTCCACACTGCAGACATTTAAACTTCCGGGTCTCCACGCCTTGATCCAAAGTGATGACACTCTACAAGGTTGTCAGACATACGTTACAAAAAGGATGCCGTTTCTATTTCCGGTCTTATTGTATATTTGTGAGCCACTCACCTTGTCCTGCACTTGGTGGTGAAGTGCCAGGTGTTGCTCCAATTGCGCCCTATGGGGGGCAGTGTAGCCACAGAACGGACACCCCATGTGGCCCCGGTCTCTCTCCTGACAGTATTTGATGTGGTCCCTCAGCGAGGCCCCGTGCTGATACGTCCTGTGGCAGAATGGACAGGCCTGCAGCCTCCTCCGAACATCTGGGACACCCCCCCAAAAAAATGAACGGTGACGCTTTGGAATCGAATGCGAAGAACGTTTTTTGCCTACCTGTTCCCTCGGGCGAGTGGTGCTGAACTCCCGGGGACCAAATGGCAGGCGGCAGCTCCTCGTGGGTCCCGCCGCCGTCGGCACCGCCCTGCAGGTGTTGCACGGCGGATGTGCCGTTGCGGGTAAAGTGGTCCAAAAGGTTGGCGGAGGTCGAAGCCTTCCTCAGCTTGGCCAAGAAGTCGTAATGGGCCAAGTCCTCCAAGTCAATGTGGGAGTCGGAGGTCCGACCTGCATGGGTACGTAGAATAACAGACTTACATAAACGCAGCACATTTTCATTTTCATTTTCAGTCGGTGTATGAAAAACAATGAAAGAGTGACAAGAATACAAAGCTGTCACGTTGTGTGGATTTTTTTTAAAATTATTATTATTATTATTATTATTATTATTTTTACAAACAAACAATTTATTGCACTTCTCATTATTCTACAACTTTATTTTTACAATATACATTTTTCAGGACAATGAAAATGTTATTCTCTTCAATGATTATTTTATTCTGTATAGCATTTTTCTTAAAAAAAAAAATAATAAGACTATTGCTGTACAATTACAACTGTGACTATATTACAATTACAACTATTTTGTTGTATTACGGCAGCTTTATTTCTGTAAAAATGCCACTTTTCTTCATAATTATTTCTATAATATTGAAAATAAAAATACATTTGCAAATAATCTTTTCACTTAATTCTTCTAATATAACAATTTTGCGACTATATTCTTGTAGTATTACAACTTTTCTTGACATAAAACTTTGATTTTATTCCTGTAATATTGCAACAATTTCTTGAAATATTTCAACTTTTTGGGGGGAAATACTATGACTTAATGCATGTAAAAAAGTAAGTCGTTTTGGTTTACCTAGTAATACTACAACTTGATTGTTTTTTTTATAATATGACATTATTTGTGATGTAACTTTTTTTCAAAAAATATTGATACTTACTTTATTATTTGTAACTTCATTTTCATAAAAGGATAACTTTATTCCACAATTTATTTTGTTAAAGTACAATTTTCTCATATGTCATTGTGGCCTTATTTTTTTTATTTTTTTTAAGGGTCAGTACTTAAAGGAAGTAATGGAAAAGCACTGTTATATTCATGGTCATACTGAAACTGTAATATATATTTTCCATAATATGTTACAGGCCTAATATTCTTCTATTAATCATCCATGACTGAAAAACGAAGCATTTTTAGGAAGCCCCCTAAATCTGTTTGCTACTAATTACAGTGCATTATTTTGCATACAAATCCTACTAAATCCTGGAACGATCATCTGAAGAAAACAGAAAAATTGTCTTCATATGAAGCCAAGATGTGAATTATTATTAACAGAATTGCAAGATGTCCTTTGTTTGATCTTAACAACTAAAAAGCAGAAAATCAAAAACAATTGTTATGAGTCCACATATTATCAGAAATCTTCCATCTATCGATCCGTTTGTAAAGTGTTTGTTCTCATTGGGGTCACAGGTGAGCCAATAGAAAGCTCAGGGAGAACTTGCAAACTCCACGCACGAGGCCGTGAGCCAGGATTCGAACCCACAACTTCTTGATGGGCTAACCACGCTAGATATTGTGTTTTGCTTATATGTTTTCTTTGAACATCTTGAGTGTGTGTTGGCGCTGCGCAGATGAACCAAAACTGTTAACTTAAAAGACTATGTTGAGAAAAAAAAAGGCTCCTCCTCCTCCTCCTCGGTGTCTTCGGGATGGCTGACATGCATCCCGAGACGTCCGCGGAGGAGCGACGGCGCCTCCTATCGCCGACCTCCAGCCAGTCAGTTACACTTTGAGGTGGATTTTTCAAATGTTTGCAGATGTTGGCAAATTTGGAGCTGTTTTTTAATGTGGTCTGGGGACCGAGCCCGTGCGGTCGGGCGCTGTAAAAACTCCGGCGTGCCTTTTCGCAGGGGCAAGGCTAAAATCACACGAGCGGCCGGGCTAAGTGCCCGTTAAGTCGGCGGGCTGCGTGAGGCTTTCATCTTGCCGGAATTAAAAAGGGAAAGGCCTCGCGTCGCAGCAAGCGCAGGCCGCAACGTCACCTCTTTGATGCGTGGAAATAGTGTGACGCCGCCTTTTGTCGTGCTCCCACGAGCCTTTGATGCCGCACTGTACGGAATAATAATACAGAGTACCGTACATTTCGACAAAAGAGTTTGGCCACAATGCAATATAACTGCGAGGAAAATGTTGAAATAGTGTCGCAATGTAATTTGAATGGGGAAAAAAATATAAATATATATATATATAAAATATAATAATTCTGATAAGCGATTAATTGGCAGATGAATGAACTTTTCTTGGGGGATGGTTTGGTATTTGAATGTCATTATCTTTGTCTTATGTTATGTAATGTGTTAATGGTGTAAAAAATAAATAAATAAATAAAATAGGGATGGGCTCGTACCGAATCTATACCAGATATCGGTATTAGTACTCGCAAAAAAGGCCGTTACCAGTATCAACCACCTTCTTGTGGCCGTTTTACGATAAGGGACTAGAAATTAGAAGATCTAAAAAAAAAAAATGCAATTAATTCAGCAAAAATCTGCCAATTTTTCTTCTCGCCAATTTAATGGCTAATATTGGCCCATTAAATCGGCCAGCCGATTAATCAATCAAACCCTAGTTGTAATATATTACAAAAAATGAATTCCTGATCTTTATATAAATTTGTTGCAATTTTACAAAAATAAAATACATCTATTAGAGAATAAAACAATATTTTTTAATAAAGTTGATACTAAAGTTGAAATATTAGGAGCTAAAAGTTGTAATATTACAAAACTTTGTGATTGCATGAGGAATGTATTTTGTTGTGGGAACAAAGTAATAATATTATGACAAAAAGACAAAATATTGCACTATCTGTGTTAAAATGAGCACTTATATGATGATCATGTTTTGTCAAATATTTAATAACATTAACTGATTAATATACATGTCAGGTTTTTATACCGTTTTAAGTTTGTATGCAGATTTAAAAATTCATAACTAAGAATTTATTCTCACAACAGTCCAATATACTTTATATATAATTTATACTCTGAATTAAATACATGAATATTAGGAGAATAAAATAATATAATTTGCTCTCTCATAATATTTTTACTTTTCTTGAAAAAAAAAAACAATTTATTATTTTTATTTTAAAAACACCTTATAAGATTACCACGTTTATTAAAAAAAAAAAAGATTTTCGATTTTTTGTTACTTTGTTTTTCTTGTAATTATTTTTTAATATTCAATATTATATTACAATAATCTTTAGTATTATTCAGTTGTGAAATATAAATAAACATGTCTTGTTTTCGGGTTAACTTGCTGCTTCCTGGTTCAAACAGTCTAATGGGCGTGGCTAGCAAATGCCAAACATTTTTCCCCCAAAAAGGACAGTTAATTGTGTTGAATTCTGCCTAGCAACAACACCCCACAATCATTTGAGGTAGTTTATTTGTTCCTGTGTCAGCTGTAAACTTTTACAATCAATTCAAATTGGTGTTTTTGTGTGATTCATAACATTATTGTTGGTCGAGAATTAAGAATTTCAAAAGCACATGTAGTTTACCACCACTGGCATTGGTTTGTGAGTGTCTGCGATGCCATTTACATAAACAGAGTACAAATCCACCCACTTGTCTGGATGGTGGCCCAGATAAAATCTTGTGATTTATTGTCAACTCACAGTGCATCCTCAGTGATCCCGTCTCCCCCTCCGTGTCGGCGGCAGAGGCGGCGCCGCCGTCGTCTGTGGCCTCCAATTCCGGCTCCACCTGGGCCCAGAATTTCCTGCCGCTGTCGCCGCCGCTCTCGGGACTGAGGCTGTGGGGCTGCGCGGAGAGGGCGGGGCTGCCGGGCTCCTCGGTGCCCTCGCTGGGAGTCTGGCTGGTCTTGTCCAGGCTCTCCTGGTAGTCCTGGGGCTCCAGGCTCCAGAGGCCCACCTCATCCTCTCCCTCGGACCCCAGTGAACCAACTTGCTCTGCGTCCACTGGGAGGAAGAATCAGGAAGACATGAGGGGAGTCATTACAGACGGATGACATGATGGGACAATCTTAATTTGGATCATAGGGAATACTTTGATTTTAATTTATTTTAATTTGTCCATTAATCACTGAGAAAAAAAATACTTAATATATGGAAATCCTTTTTTTAAAGAAAAAAAAAACAGCAAGAAAACCGATGTGTGGGTTGGCATTTAGCACCTTGAGCTATCGATCTAAACATCATGATGCGGCAAACATGATAGAGAACCGAAACCAAACAGGGGAAAAACCCACATTCACAAGAGTGCAACATTTGTCAATACCTAAAAAAAAACAAAAAACTAACAAACATTGTTTTCAGTTTTGTGCTCTTTCTTTGTGGTTTAAAAATGTGCAACATCAGCCAAAACACAAGAACAGTAAAAATGTGGAAACGAACAAATATTTTCAAAAGCCATCCATGTAAAACAACCCCAAAAACGTTTCTGATCATTACGGAATATACACAAAAAAGTAATGTATCGTTCACTGACCACATTTTTAACCGCATAAAAAGCATTCAATGAAATGTTTTGTGAATATTTGTGTCAATCCAATGAATTTCACTCCACTTGAAAATAATATTCCCATCACAGGCCACCCAACTGTCTGCATTAAAACACGAGTGTGACCGAAAATGCACCTAACTTGATGAACCAAGTAAATCATTCACAAGCTGTGGTATGAAATGTCACCATCAGAAGGCAAGATCAATAACTCTGTAAAGAAAAACTATAATTTCAACTTGAATCGCATCCTTGTATGCCCAGACTGCTGCAGACAGGAAGAAACGCAGTACATTTTCCCATGGTGAAGACAATAAATGACAATCACAAACACATGCGCGGGATTGCAACAGTTGGCTCTCGTTTCCGAGGCCTCCGTGTCGCTGATTTGATTGGCAATATCCAATCACGAGCGAGTAATCGCAGTTTAACCCGACTGAAATACACCCCGAGACAATGCTAAGTTACTGTCAGAAGTGTGTGTGTGTGTGTGTGTGTGGGGGGGGGGGGGGGTGTCAACTGTAGTTACAACATTTCTTGTATTACTTTTAAATAAACATTATTCCTTGAGCCAGGGAGTCAGTCCTTGTCAAAATCTGCCTAGCAACAAGAGACAAGGAAAAATAATACGAGCAACTCTATTTTCTATTTTCGCTGCGCCTGCTAACTAGCTATCTTAGCTAGCAGTCCGCAGAGGACACATCATATCATGCGCCCAGGGCTCGACAGGGGAAGTGGGGAGGAGATGAAAGTAGCACACCGGACACAAACCAAATTGAAAGAAGTGAGCGCAACCAGTTATAATAAAGTACAACAAAAATCAATTCAAAGATACTATACCACAAGAAAACACGCATGCATATTTATTTACAGTGGATATTCCGGATGTCTTTTGATGATTTTAGAGGAACTTGCTGTCTTTTCCCTTTGGACCTGATTGTAAGTGGCCACCATGGAAGTCTTCCCATGCTAACGCTAAATGCTAATTATTTTTCCTCTTCTCTGAAACACGCACCTATGCTATTCTCACACCTAGCCTGGACGCACACTAGTTATTCGGTCGCAATATTGATACATATGTGATTGTGAGCTTTAACAAGATTGTTACTAAGCAAAAGTATTAATTACCAACAAAACATAACATACATATGTGCTTACAGCAACATATCCCACTGGCTTCATATGCAGTTTAAACTTAATACAGAGTAGATATTTAACAGCTCATTTCAAGCCAATCTGACACTCATTTACGCTTTTTAACCACATGTACATAATATGCGGATCCTGTTGAAAATAGTATACATGACACTGTATACTACATACCAGATTTACATTTGACAACCGGAGTGCCTCATGCTATTGCTATGCTATTTCCGGATATTTAATACAGCGAAGTGGTACTCATTTGCCCCTTTTAACCACTTGAAAACTACTGTAACAGCCTTGCACACTTACCTCGACATGTCAAGTGCCCCCCCCCTTTGCTACCATGGGTTCGAACGAACGTGCTCTAACGAGGCAGGAAATTAGCCTGAACGCATGCTAAGAATAATGTAGCCGAGACTTTTCCTGGGACGATGGGGCTCGCCACTAGGCCCTCAGAAAAGAACAAGTCTGTTCCGGATTAGTGTAAAATTGGCTCTAATTTCCCCCCGCTATGACAGTGAATGACACCGGCCCATTTGAAGCAGCACCGCGCAGGCATGGCTTTCATTATCTGCCTTGTTGATTTATTTATTTGGATGGCGCGAGCATCCTTCAAATAGCTGCTTCTTTGTTTGTACTTTGAACGGCGCAGGAGGTTTGAGTTTGTGTGCGAAGGTACAAAGGAGTTGGTGGTGATCAATTCATGCAGTGTGAGAGTGGCTGTGCGAAGATGGTAAACACAAAACAACACGCAGTCGAGAGCTATTCAATATGCAACAAAGTGTGCAGGGGGAAGACCGTGACTCATAGCGAGAGCGCGCTTGAAGAACGCGGTCGTTTCATGCTTGATGAGCTCGATCACATGATGTCGAAGCACCTCAAAGAAACAACTTGTTGCAGACTTGTCCTCTTAGGGAACAGAAAAAGCAGAATTGCATGTGATCCGTCGAGTTTGTTTGGTTCTACAAAGCCAGCCAGTAAAACAAACCAAGTGTGAAAATTTGCATTCACCGTGGAGGAATGGCTTTTTTTCTTTTAAATTCAAAACCGCAGCAAAGCGACTTAAGTGGAGGTCAAGGGAAATTATTTTGATTTTGCGCCGACTGTGAGTCAAACAAACCGGTTCGCCACGCAGAAATTATGAGCCGGAAGGCATCAACTGGACGGCAAGGCGCGGCAGCTGCCGTTTATTTTACAGTCTGCACATGTGATCTTGCGTTACAATCATGTGGTGTGCAGTAATGACCCAGAAATTACCTTGTTTGTTCTGTTTTGGGTGTTGAGAGGCAATAAATAGGGCCCCATTTGTCGCAGGCACCTTTAAACATGTTACATGCTACTTTAAGTGTAGGGTTTTATTAAAAACGCTCTACAGCAAAGCTGTTCTTAAAACTAGCCTCACATGAAGCATTTAGCATACACCAAGCTAATTGTTTGAATTTATTTGTATTTTTAGAAAGCGTTGCTGCTCTATTATAAGCATATACATTTTCATTTTCCCAAAAAATGCCATACAGCAACAATTTTGGAAAAATAATTAATTCAGTTTTTTTCACCCTCAATATTGCGAGTGTGATTTAATATGAGATTATTTTTTCAAGGTCCTCTTCCTGTGTATTTGTTCATTTACACATGAAACAATTTATGTGTAATATAATATTATTATTAGGAGTGCCAAAATTTGTTAATTTAGAGTTCCTTTAATGCCACAAATTATTTTAGCGAGCGATAAATGACCGCCCCTTACTTGGAAAGCCTGTACTTGGGGAATTCCAGTCGCAACGCTGCAGACACGTCCATGTCAAAATTTTCTTGTACTAAATTTAATAATAATACATATATTTGTGGAGACTGGGTTCAAGTTGTATTTTACAATTTTAAAAACGTGCAGAATTTCATGTTACTTCATGTTTAAGATTAAAAAGCTCTTAATATGAAAAGAAAAATGAGCTGTCACCAATGTCTTACAAATGCAATTATGCCATCTAGTGGCAGAAAAATGACCTCAACACAAATCAATATCACACTCTTTTTAAATTTTAACTCAATTTTATGAATTCAATGACTACAAGATGCAGCCATCTATTTGTTTAACTTATATTTTTTTCCGCTTTTATGTTAACAAGAGTATGAATACTTAGGAAAAAATATTTTATTGTACATTTAGAACAGGTAAAAATATTTTTTATTAATCGTGAGTTAACTATTGAAGTCATGCAATTAATTACGATTAAAATTTTCAATCATCTGACACCCCTAAATATTCATATATAAATGTTTCGGCCTTGCAGGTTAGGCGTATGGTAAAACAAATGGATATGAACCATAAATTAACACGAAAATTTGATCTACTTCATTTAGAGTTGTTAACTTACTAAACACTTTGACTTGTTGTTGTCCTTTAAGCGACAAGAACTTCACAAAAATTCTACTAAACAAGTCTGTCGTAAACGTAAGTCAGTAAGTCATAAATCAGATTATATCAATAATGAAAATAAATCTGTAGCTTTATTACTTCAACTTTTTGTGTTTCATGAGACGATATGTAAATGTGCAAGGTCGATTTAAATTTGATTACTTGTTCAGTCCTAGAGCATAACCCAAGTAAATTCTTTAGTTGGGATTTTCAAGTACATAATCACATATTTAGCGCACCCCAAACCAATTCTTCAACACAAAAGTGGTGCCATTTATCATAAAGCAATCTTCAATCTTCAAATTTGGTGAGTTTCAAAACTAATGCCGTGAGCCTTTTAACATACTCTGAGACAAATTCTTTGAAATGACCTTGATTTTTGCAGAACATGACTTGTTTTACAAACAACATATCTCTACATTTTTTTCAACAGTTTCTTTAAAGATATATATAAAAAAAAAAAAAACTCCCAGCTCCAAGCAAATTTAAAATCTGTATTTTTGTTGTTAACAAGATTTTACAGTGGTGTTGTCCTTGTTAAAAAAACAAACAAACGTGTTTTCAAATATGGAGGGTTTTTTATGCTTAAGAGGCATTTCACATTTTTTGTCAAATAAAAAGTCAAGTAATGTAGTCAAGTAAAAACTATGTATCTCCAAATGTCTTTAATAAAAACATTTTTTTTTTGCTTATCTTTTAATTTAGCATAGCCCAAGGCAATTCTTTAAAGTGACCTGCTTTATAAAACTCTGTTCAACAAAAAGCATGCATCTCCAAAGTGGGAATACATTTTGAGTGTTTTTTTCCTCCAAAAAAAAAAGAAAAAAGAAAATGCTTATGACCATTTAGCAAAGAGCTAACTGACCTATATTTTCACATAATGTCATTACTATTTTAAATTGAGTTTTTTTCCGTAAATGCTTAAAAAACATTTTACATACTTCAAGCTTATTCTTTAAAATTATATAAATGTTTACAAAAATTCATGTAAAGGACGTGTATCTTCAAGAGTTTAAATTATTATATATTTTTTTTACCTAGCTTTTTGGACCGCGACGATAAGCCACTATTTAAATAAATAATTTGAGGACACATTGATTTTCAATATTAAAATGCATTTATCACATTTCTTTTCAAATCCTGCAATTGTCTAGACTAACAACATGATGCGTGGAAGTTGGAGTGCAGCTTTTCCCGATGACATGCTATAATTCAAACTAATGCCTGCTTGAAGTTAATGTAGCGTTAATGCAACGCAAACCCTTGACGGCCTCGTCAACTCTGGCTGTTTTTGGACTCAATAATTCATCACACGACGGTCATGGACGCCCACACGCTCAACAAAACCAAAGCGTAGGAAGACGCATGGCTTTTCGGGAGAACATCTCACACACCTTAAATGACTCTGTATTCATATCAACACGTGGAAAATGAATGATTTGAATCCTTTTACATATATTTCGGAGCATGGCATTGAGAAATACTCACTGTGGCCGCCCGATGAGTCAAACATGCCGACTGACATTGGTGCGATGACTCAGGCAGGGACCACAACCAAGAACAAACACCTCCCACCTGATCTCCATCTTAGCAGTGACACTTGCTTTGAATTGTGAACAAATAACGCTAAAAGTGACAGAATCACAGGATAAATAGCCCTCGAGGTTCATTCACACGGACGGCTTTGTCGATGAACTATAAAAAAACACGCACACACAAACTAAGATCATCAAGGCTATCATTTATGTTGCAATGTACTCTTTGCTCCTCTTTGGCGGTTACCCCACGTTGGAATGCGACACTTAATTTGAATTTGACGCGGCCATGTTTTATACATTATCGTATGAACGCTGACAGCGGATAGAAGAGGAACCGGCCCGAAAATGACACGTTAACCTGTGGGAATGTGATGTTTTCAAGCTCTCTGTCTTTCTTTTTTTTTTTTTTATATATATATATAGCATTTCTGTGCGGCGAGAGAAGAGGAAGCAGAGACATTCTTGTCTAATGATATGTCATAATAGCCACAAACACGTTGACAAGTCAGGCTAAGCTGGGCCTACAGGCTAGGTAGCGACGGACACCCAAAATAAAACACATGCTTTCTAATAAGCGACTCAGTGCTACATCGGGTGCTACATTGTCTTTCACACCATTTATATTGATATTAAGGAGTGGGAAAATGGAGAGTGAGCAAGAAAGAAAGACAAAGAGATGAGAGTGACACATCAGTCGGGTATTAGAGGTGGGAAGAAAAAAAAGACACAAGTGAGGATCGCTAGTGAGCCAGAAATGGACTCATTCCCACAAAGCAAGACAGCTTAGAAAAGCAAGCAGAAGGCACTCTGTACTTCAGATGTCTCGCTCATTAGGCGATACCGAACCACCACCACCACCACCACCACTGCGGAGATCTCTGCTGTTGCCGTGGGGCATGAGACAGCAGCAAGTGCAATTTCAAGGCACACGCATAGAAATATAACACAATGTAGATTTTCTCTTCATCATCGGCACACAAGAAGAACAAAACCGAACTGCATAAGCAGAAGTGAACAGTTATGAGATCAATAGAATGGTCGCCAACATGTATCAGGCAATCTTCCGATTATGTCAGGATATCAGCGGAACAAGTGATCAACTCATTTGCTCCCAAAAAACGTATAAATACGTTTTATTTTAAATATCACCATGTCCCAAAGACGTATTTATACGTTTTTTGAGCATACAGAAGGCTTTGATGCAGCCTCAGAACCAAAGAAAATGCTTGAAGCAATGGTAGTTATTACAAAAAAACGGCCAGCAGGTGGCAGCAGAGTATAAGAGATCAATCAGGACCATGTTGCAAAAAGCTCTTTCCCCCACAGTTTTTAACAGATTTGTGAAGAATGATGAAATTTAGCTATGCTCTAATGCTAATTGCTGCAAAACGGAAACAGATAGAAATATACTTTTTTTTCCTGATGAAAGAAGAGACTCTAATGTGTGTGGGCCTTACAAAATCTGTCAAAATACAGTAAAACAGCCGGGAGCCAAGTGGGGGTTGCTTGAGTGAAAATGGCTGGGAGTGAATGAGTTAATGATTTCCAACCTTCGACGTTTTGTAAAGAATTCTTAATTACATATCATGTAAAAAGATGCAGAATTGGACCCAAACCACTTGAATTTTTACATCTGCAAGAAATCAACAGTGGAAGCCGGGATGGCACTGTTTTAATTGAGATTGGTTTCTTCATTTGCCAAATTACATAAAATACTGCCAGACTACATTTATTCAAAATTTTGTGGAGGGTGATGGGGAACCAGGTAAATGTGTGGACTGTGAAACATATTCAGTGTCATGAGTCTGTCACACAGAGCAAATAAATGGTAAAGTCTGGTCCTAATGTCTTTCATCAGAAAATAGCTAGCAAGCTAAGAAACAGACAAACACTATTTTTTTGGTTTGTTTTGTTTTTGAGGGATTCAATTTTTCCTATTCAATTCACGATTGAACTACCGCCCTTGCCCCAGAGTCAAAAATTGTTCATCCACATCTATAGTACACACACAGATAACTATGTGATAAGTTAGCCTAGCTTTTTCTAGCATTTCCTGACAGTCAGAACATCAAGTTGTCTTGATACTATGAGAGACTCGCGATTGTCGAGATATTGTTTTTGTGCGCAGTGTTGGTTATCACACACTATCATCATTTATTTGTCCTCAATGTGTTAAAAATTGGTCTGTGTAGCCCGATTTACTTATGTGAAAGCCAGGAAGTGGCCTGCTCCCGAGTGCTCGCTCGCCTTCTGAATGATTATTTTAGGGACAGGAACCAATTCCTAAAGCGCATTAATTCCACCAGCTCAACTGTCTTGACGACATTATTTTTGTGGAATTTGAAGAAGTCGATACTATTTTGGCCATGTTGAGATTGCAACATGTGTTCCAAATAATGGTCAAACCCGTTTTCAGTAGATAGAACGCAGTATTATCTTTCCCAGTGGGATACAGCCATTCATATCCATCACATTCAACCCTGGCTAATCTACTCCTCCTCATATTAACACATCACACGTATGTACATGACACTTATGTCCACTACACCTCCATTAAAATGATGATTAGCTGTTCATCAATGTCAATGCGGCAGACAAAAAAAAGAAAGGCAATCGGTTTTTGTCTCTGCAGCGAGTGTCAAGGTGTGAGTGAAGAGGTGCGCAAACGACCTTTGTGGTCGCCGCTCTTCTTCCTTTCGAGGCTTCCTGTACGCTGCCGCCTGCGTGGGTTTCGCAACCCGTGTCCTACCTGTCCTGCAGACCACCTCTGTCACACTTGAAATAACAGCCCACCTTGTTGCCTCACACCTGCTCCACCTTTTACATAAGCAAGGCTAACACACTTACAGCCGAGTTGTTTCCAATCAACCGGTTTCTTCCTTTGTACCGATTCCAAGGCAGTTGGTTACAGTATTTAAACTGTAACCAGGTTCTTTGTCAACTGGACTACAAATTCTACAAACAACAAATTCTACAAACTACAACTGGACTACAAATTCTACAAACAAAAGTACCACAACTGCAGTGCCACAGTGTTGTGTGACATATGGCGGGAAACTGGCCATTACTGTCTAAACACGAATGAGGTCAACGATGCTTGGTCAGACGAAACTTTTTACAAACCAGGCCACAAACTTAAAGTATCACGTGGCCCAGGACTGATGAATGAATCACCCCACAGCGTTGTATGTTGTTTGAAAAGAACATGACAGGCCGTCAGTAAAGCTTTGCTTGGTCAGAATAAACCAATAAGTTGAATTCTGTTAACTGAAATATAGCAATACCAAAAAATTGGACCACAACTGACAAATGAACCGCCCCCACACTGTTGTGTGCCGTATAAATAGAACCTGACCACCGCTGTTCAAGAGCAGCCAAGGTCAGCAGGAAAAGCCGACTTGGTCAAACTAATGCATTCTGTAAACTGGAATCCAAACAATATCAACATTATAGAGGACCACGTCTGAGAATGCAACGCCCCACAGCGTTGTGTGCCGTATGAATAGAACCTGGCCACCGCCGTCTGCGCGCCACTCTAAAAGCAGGACCGATGTCGGCGGCGAAAAGGTCGGCTTGGCCAAAGGCGTGTTTGGACTTGGCCCGTCACCCTCCTCTGTGGCCCGCGCTGGTTTTCCGTGTAGCGAGGGACCGGCGCAGGAATGCTCGAGCAAGTCACAGAGGGACCCACGCGCTCACCACACTATGAATCAAAAGCCAGGCTCCACTTCATTAGGCTCCTGTCATTGCAAAGGCTCTCACACAGCACTCTATAAATACCCCGCGTCCAAATTTGTTTTCCCTCTCGTTTTTTTTTTTTCTTTACACATGAAAATGCTCAGGGACGGCTCCAGCTTTCTGATGTGGCTTTTTATTTTGTTCGCCGGCGAAGGCGAAGAAGAAAAAAAAAAACACACAATAGTGGTTCCCTTTGAATATTAAAACATTCTCTGACAAGCGCAAAAGGTTCTGAAGTTGTTTTAATAGAGGGTGCACGCTAAAATAAAAAAAGTCTCTTTGAGCTTAAATGAACAGCTATGTGCTGTGGGATTTGGTTAGTTCAAGAGCTAAGAATGCATCCCACTGGCTTTTGTCTCTTTTAAACATTTGTAAATAAGCTGTGAGCTTTGCAGAGCAAAGCGGCACTTTTAAAAGGGACAATTTAGGGCTCATTAACTGTAACATCGGTGGGTATTTACAACACGTGTGTGCAGGGACACAAACAACAACAGATCATCATTAAATCGTACAAGGGGACATTGGGTGCAGTCTTCATGTGATTTTGTTTTTGGAACACTAAAAGTTGGTGGGAGATGGCATCTCTTGTGGCCGGAGTCAAATACAGAGAGGGTGCCATCCTCTGGCTCATGTTGGAAACTGCATCCAGTCAGCTACAACTTCACGTGTGACCCCAGTGACCTCACTACAAAAGCTATTAAGTATCACATTGACAGGATAGGGGCATTACAAAAACAAACATTTGATATTTTAGGAAATTGAAGTTGGAATAATACAAGAAAATATGGGATTTCAGTTGAATAACATGTTTAACACATACCTTTGTTTTTATTACGCCCCCCAAAAAAGAAGTTATTGTGAATTTACAACTTTATTCACATAATGACTTTTTGCTCATAAAATTTTGATTTTACTCCCCTAATTATTTGTTGTAATATTGAGGCTTTAATGGCATAAAATGACCACTTTTAATAACGTTTTCTTACAAAATGTTGAATATTACAAGAAGAAGTTATCTTTTAAAAAATATGTTAGCATTCTTCTCATTAAACAAAGTTTGATCAAATCATAATTTGATGACTATCTCATAAAATTACCTTTAATTTGGTAAAATTGCAAGTTTTTTTTTTTTTTATAATTATAGAGACTCCTTATATTGGTATATTTTCCTTGGAAAATTTAAATTTTTTGTCATATTTCAGCTTAATTCCCATAATTATTAATTGAATCGGAGTTGTAATTCTATGGCTTTGTCATAAAATGCCAACTTTATCTTGTAATATTATGGATATATTATTATGATTTTTTTGTCTTGAAATATTCCGAACCCGAACCCTAACCCTAACCCTATTAATTTAACTTTATCATAATTATGACTTTTGTAATAACTTTATGCTTGGAAGATCATAAAATATTAACTTAATTCTACATTTTTTACATTTATTTTTCGGGCTTTATTTGTATAAAATAACCCATTTATTTTTCTCTTTATTTGTTTATTTTTTAATGTACAATTTTCCTTATGCCATACTTTATTCTCGTAATATTTCAACTATTCTTAATTACATGGCTTTATTATTGTATGATTACGACTTTTTGCCCCTTTTCTTTTAGAAAATAATGACATTTTCTTGTACTATTACAACTTTTTTCTCATGATGTCAAAGTGTCATTTATTTTTTTTTTTTTGGGGGGGGGGGGTTCTTGATGAATGTCTTACAATCCACATCCTCTACTTTTATTTTCAGGAAACTTTTTAATGGCCTTTGTATGAGGGAATAACAAGTATGAGCACATACAACACACTTCAGTTGTTATGGTCACGCAGCTCTGATTTGAAAATCATATTGCATATTGAGTTAAACATTCAGTCACGATGATCACTTTTGACTGAATGCAATTGAAAATGTGCGTGTGTGTTTTGCGCTCGCACAGTCCACGCCATTGTCTTTAAATAGAAGCTAATTAAAGTCACAGAGAAAAAATGCAAAGGCAGCAGAACTTCACAAGACGGCGCGTGCTTGTCATTACTGGCCTGCTAGTAGAAAATGATGGAGGGAGCGCGAGAACGGACAAAAGCTCCGTCGAAGAACGACTCGACAAGAGGAAAGGGTTTTAAACTTGGAAAGTTTAAGAGGATCTTTGATGTGTATCAGAAGAGGAAAGCAGCCTCGCGACTGGGACGACAGTAATTTTAAGTCGAAGCAGAAGGCTGGCCGACTTGCTGCCTTGCTGGCTGGCTGGCTGGCTGCCTGTGGGCTTTGATGGCGCTGGCTGTTTGAAGTGGTTTTCGGGGAGGGGGGGACGGCGGTAGGGAAAAGGGGGTGCAGCGTGCGATGTCAGTGCGACGGTGGAGGGAGGAAAGGGGGGGGGGGGGTCGGGGCGATGGCAACGGGACAGGGACCGAGGAGACCTGAGTTGGCTGGATGGGTGGATGAACGCATGGGTGAGTGTGTCAATAATGAGGAGAAAAATCCGATTAAAGTGGAAATAATGACAGCAATAGAATCCAGGAGAGCCGATACACATGGCAAAGATCTAGACAAATTTAAATGGATGACAAAAGAAGGCGAGGAGAGGAAAAAAGAGTAAAGATGAAAAGCAGAAATGCTGTAAAAGAAAAAAAGTGCACGGTGGTGGGAAAGGGGGGGGGGGGGGGTTTAGAAGAAATGAAAGTGGCACCGAAGCGTCCATGTCTCAGTATGAAGCCTGGACACATTCGCACCTCAACTACTCATTAATGTGTATCATTTAAAGATGACGTCTTCTCCGTCTGATATGCTGCCCGGTGGTCTTATGACTCCCCCAATCCCCCTCCACCCGACTCTCCATCCCTCCAGCAACGTTGGACACACACACACACCATATAATCACAACTATGCGCTTTCCCCCGCCGGAGGTACCAAAGTCGGCCACAAAATGGAAAAAATGGATTTTGTACAAACCTCAGAAATGTTACTGGGCCTCCTCGCCCTTTCATTTTCATGTATCGGTGCTTCATTTTTAAATGAAATGCCTCCCCCCGTTAAGACTATAGCTATACAATTACCAAAGCAAACATGCTGTGAGTCTGTTGAAAAAAACACACCAAAAAAACAAGACTATCTCCTACATTGGTTGGGTTGTCTGTCTATATGTGCCATGCGATTGACTGGCGACCAGTCCCAGGTCTACGAAATGGTTGTTGTCTGTCGCGAATGAAAAATAGATGGATGAAAACTCACTTTGACTTGACATAAACTGGAATATAAAGTCTTTAGTCAACATATCGTGTTTCACTTTTTGTAGCTTTGACTGTATCACAGATTTTTACAAGGCACATTACAAACTTGTATTGCAGAATTTTTTCGATTTAGTCGTGATTCATTTTCCACATGGAGTGTTACTGCAGAGCAATAAGCATGAGCAAGGAGGAGAAAAAGTGAAGAAAAGACAAAGAATTAAATAAAAAGAAGTGAACGTGTGTTGACACAAGCACGTATTGACACCATTTGCTACAACTGACGTTGAGTCACTCAACGCAGAGTTATGGAGGACCAAAAATGCCAAAATTAAAAATAAATAAATGACTAAATAAATAACTAAATCACTAAAAGTGGGGAAAAATATAAAAAATATAATTCAAAAATGCAATAATTTTTTTTAAGGGAAATAAAATAAAATAAAAAATAATAATACTAATTATATATATATATATATATATATATATATATATATATATATATATATATATATATATATATATATATATATATATATAGTTATTTTTATTTCCATTTATATTTATTTTTTTAATTTTATTTTATTATTACATTTTTTATATGTTTCTATTTTTTGTAATTTATTTATTTTTTTAATTTGGGCGGTTTTGGTCCTCCATACAGAGTGACTTAACAGTTCAGCTAGTTAACAGCAGTCCAACTCTGCACTCTTATTCGCTGACTTTGACATCCTTCAACAGGCCTGACCCCGCCTTTTAAGGTCACACACATTCAGTCATAGTCACAGATACAGTACTGTAGAATGTGAGGATGGATGATCCCAAGTGGACAAATATAACACCTGCACCTCACATGCATATTGCATTGGTATTATGCATAAAGCTTTCAAATAACAAATGCCTGAAGATTCCCTTTTTGTATTTTTACCAACAAAAAGAATTACAGGTGGAAGAAAATTCTGTATGCATGTTTTTACCCGGGCTGGAATGTTTTCACTCCCTTGCAGGTGTATGTGTGAATGCGTGTGTGTGAGTTTGTGTGTGGGATGGCAGGTCAAGTAGAGGTGGTACCAGGTGATTACAGGTACAGGGAGAGAGATGGCGAGAAAAAGGGAGGCTTTTAACTTCTCGCTCATGAGGGAGTCGATCCAAGTTATTGGAAATATGCGCCAGTGTGTTATGCAGATACCCTTGATGTTTTATGGCCTTTGTCAGTTTGTTGGGTCGTCACGGGTCCCGCTAATGCTGCAGGTGGGTTGCAAGACATTTCAATCAATCCAAAAGATGGCCATGACATTTGCATGTACATGACTATATAAAGCCACCATTAAAGTACAATGAGCACATATAGTGCACTAGCATTTAAAAGCTTAGGGCCACAAATTAATTTTCTATCCCTTTTCGCAAGGAACGCACTAGTGTACAACAGTACGTCAATTTTTAGTTGAAGTGTTTGATTGTGTTTATAGACATTTTTGAACCTCCAGTAGTGTTTACATTTTTGTGCAATTTCCTCCTAACTTACAGAAACTACTTTAAAAGTGATACATTTTGTGGGTTGACTGAAGCAACTTTGGTTTTATTTCTTAATCAGTGTATATGAACGCCCTTCACTGCTTTAGAATTCTGACAATATGCCCTCTAGCCATGCCAGAAATAACCACTGAAGTACCATTCATTTGTTTTTGCCAAAATAAAACTTAATGCTTGTCAGATCTGACCAACTAAGATGAGAAGAACGCCATTGTCCAACATGTAACTGTAATAGTAGAGAGTTTATTATTTTAACTCATTCGCTCCCAGCCATTTTCACTGAAGCAACCCACTTCGCGCCCGGCTGTTTTACTGGATTTTAACTGATTTCGCAAGGCCCACAGAATATTGTCTTCTATTGCTATAAAAACATAGAATGGAACCTACCAAAAGAAACATTAGAGTCTCTTCTTTAATCAGGAAAAAAAAGTATATTTGTATCTGTTTCCATTTTGCAGCAATTAATATTAAAATCATTATTCACAAATCTGTTTAAAACTGTGGGAAAAGAGCTTTTTTTTTTTGCAACATGGCCCTGGTTGAGCACTCTGCTGCCACCTGATGGCCATTTTTAGTCATAACTACCATTGCTTTAAGTGACCTCTTCAGGTCAGCATCTGCATCTAAGCCTTCTGTATGCTGTACCATAAAAAAAAACAAAAAAACGTATAAATATGTTTTTGGGCCCATGGCAATATTTAAAATAGAACGTTTTTATACGTTTTTGGGAGCAAATTAGTTAATCTAAAGTTGGTATTGTTTTTGTTTTGGATAAAATAAACAGTTTGGTTTGGTTAAGGGGGTCGCAGTTCAACGTAGTGTTTACCTTCTGTACAAATTGACATTAGACATGCACCTACATCCTGAGGTGATTTTTTTTTTTTTTTTAAGTCCCTAAGTCCAATTCTCTCATCCCGAGCTCGGGTGCCCCACCACCCCACCCTCACTCCCGCCCATCTGGGTTATACATGCCGGCTGAAGCTGCGTTTTCAAAATTTAATTTGAGGCGTGATAAAACGGCACATATCTATAAATTGTGCGCACAATCGACCTAAGTGGAGGCTTTGGAGCGCTTTCTTCTGTAGAACATGTGCAGCATATCAAACACGCAATCTCCAGGATGTCTGCACAAAAACAAGGGGTGTGGGGGCAGAAGGGGGGGCTCTCAAAATAGAACTTAAGGGTGAGGAGCGTGCCAGTGCAATGACAAAGAAAGTGCTAATAATTCTGGAGAAGGACAATGATGAGAATGAAAACCGATGTGTTTGTCCTGTCGAGGCGGCTTTGATGTGAAAATAGAAATACACGGGTTAGTTAGTGTTTCGCCTACGCACAACTCGTGAGCCATCTTAGCCTCATGTGTTCACCATTGTGTGCTTTTTTGTGGAGACATCGAGTTGGATTTCAGTGACCGGTTATCTCGGATTCAAAATTCCACACTGATATTTGGATGTAATGTACGACTATAACTTCCAAAAATGTCATGAGCGGGCAATTATGGGGAAAACTGCTTTCACATGCACTAATCCTGCACTGGCACCGTAAATCTTTCCGAATAACTCCTCCTTGGACCGGACGGACAGTGTGGCAGCCATGCGGCAGGAATGCACAGGAAGACATGGGACTGATGAGACATAATTGAATAAACATGTGAAAAATAGCAGAGGGACTCAATCAAGGGATTCCCCGTCCGTGCGGCGCAGATCTGGGATCAAACGCTATGGCGCGGCAGAACGGCGCGACACTTGAGACGGCGCTAAACGACAAGTGAGGAAGCACGAAGATTAGCGCTCAGTTAGCCTCGCAGCAATACGATTTTAAACGCTCAAACCCGATCTGACTGGACTTGCTAGCGGCGGCATCAGCTGCGTTACTAGCGTGACGGTAGTGCAGCGTGACACAGTGGAATCCGCCAATGAATTTGACAAAGAAGAACAACGTGACGCGCAATGGCGGACTTCCAGTGTTTTGGGTTTTTTTCTTGGCATGCGGCTGTTTATTAAAAGAATAACGTGTGCTTTGTTTAGCCGCCAGCAAGCGAATCGTAAATCCGGGATTGCATGGACAAAATGCTGATGGCTTTGTTAGCTGAAAGCTATCGCCGCGGCTAGCTCGCCAATGGACAGTATGTATGGAAAAAGCCAAACATGACATGATACAATGCTAGCAAAAATAAGCATAAAAAAAACAAAATAAAAGTGCTTTTTGTTCAGCCATTTTTGAGAGTGCGGTTCTGTTTCAAAATGTCACGATACGATATTATCACGATATGAACCTCACGATACAATATTTAGCACTATATTGCGGTGGTGTTGCCTTCTTAAAATAATCGCCTAAGTCGTTTTTTCAGATTTTTCAGGAAACACAAAAAAAAATGCAAAACGATTTTCATCATGAAGAGATGATTTTGGCAAAAAAAAAAGACTTAGGAAGGTGACAGTTTTTTGCTATATCCATGCCAGTATGTTACTATTGGTTCAGCAGCATAAAGTCTCGTAGTCTATGTAGTTCATAACGCTGTGTTTGGCTGAAGCAGGTGAAAGTAACGTTTTTTTTAATGGCGATGTGGTGCTTTAAATATCGTAGCATGACGACGACGATATTGTGGCAATTTTAACATCGCAATATCACAATATTGCAGTTATTAACTAGGTAACTAGAGGCAGAGCTAGCTTTTGGTTACTTATTGAGCCCCACGTCTAAAAAAGAGGTATAGTGTGCACCCCACTCGTCACGGGGAATACATCCCAAAGCTAATCGCCATCTGTCAAAATTCCCTTTTTGTACATTCAATAAATGTAAGTAAATAAATCAGTGATTGTGGCTCTTTTCCACATGTGAGGACTAAAAACTGTAATGTGGCGGAGGCGCGAATGATGATCACAACTCGAGGTCTACTGTACATGTAATCAAATGATCCTCATGTGATCACGTGGACAACAAATGGGATCAGAAAGTTGTGTTTGTCTCAGTCAGAGAATATTTCTTGTCTTTAGACCACATCCCGAGGCTACTCCTGGTACTAGCGCACTCTGTAACTTTATTATTATTTGTGATTATAGTAAATTCAATGCTCTAATCACGAGTGGGGATACAGCTATCCTATATTTTTAGAAGCAAGTATTTCCATGAGACGTCACGTTTCTACGCTATGTGCAAAGGCTTCCATGTTCAAGGGCTCACGGTCCATTTAGAAGGGTCCATTTATCAAATCTTCCACCATCCAAAAAAACAAACATACAAGGATATGCTCAAATCAGATCAAAATGAATATGCTAATTATGTAGTGCAATAGCTCTGTTATGCCAGCTAGTTTCAAACGATAACCACAACACTCTACTCAGATTTGATGCCTGCTGAGCGATGTGTTGCCAACAAGCGCATTTCTTTATTGGTAGCTAGCTAGCTAAGCTTGCTTGAAAGGCATCAACGTACAGCAAATGATTTAATGGACGACCATTGATCGACACACTTTGTCAACCGAAAGCATACCATACAAAGATGGTTGTGCTGAAATGTAGCCCACATTCTTCACCCATCCAGAGACAAATATTTACAGCATCAAAGTCTTCCAACTTGAGTTTTTCTACGTAACGACTGATAGTGACCTTTTTCACCAAACTAGACAGATGACAGATGACATCCTCACATTCGACTGTATGAGTTCGACTGTATGTGACTTTAAAAGGTGGGGCCTGATCTGGTGAGTGACGTGGGAGTCACTGAATGAGAGTGTATAGTTGGCTGTTGTGAGCGAAGTTTAGCAGCTGGCTCTTAACTGGCTAAACTGTTAGCATGTTGACTTGCTTGGATGTCAATCGTGACCATGCCAGTTTGTGAATGAATGTGCTCATTGCACGTTTATTTTTTTGCTGTTTATTCAACAAAGCGATCGAAAGTGTGCCGGTGACTGTGTCGGACTGATTCTAAGCCAGGGGTGGGCAAACTTTTCGACTTGCGGGCCACAATGGGTTTGAAATTTTGACAGATGGGCCGGACCAGGAGCATTTGGACCTCATAGCACAGTAAACACACACAGATAAATGTACAACCCAATTTACTTATAGTGTGCACTAAGGACTGCGTTTTTCAAATGTGCAAAATCCACTTATTTAAAACAGCTTTTCCAATAGCTTCATTTTTATTGTTTTAGCTCAACTTAGAATCTAAGCTTTCCTCGGGTGAAAACAAACAATTGCGAAAAAAGCAAAACGCACTTTGCCAATGGAAACGCAAAAACCTGCAGGAATTGTACTGCTTGGTGGGAAATGGCCTCTTTCGTGCCATCTTCTCACGCCCACTAAACGCTTTTGCCGTCTCCAACTCTGTCAACCACATCAGCTCCCCACCTCTGTCATCATCCTCATCTTTCGTTCCCCCCTCGGTGCCCCCACCCGCCGCTTCTGACGCCCCTCCAAAAAACGTCTCCCGCTAATAAACCGCGGTGCCAGTGCTCTTCGCTGCCGTCTCGCTCGTCCCCTGATGCAAACGAGTCGGCTCACCGCGCTGCTACAGTACAAGCATGTTCATCTCTCTTGTTCCAAACTTCTTCCCTCCCTTTTTTTTTTCTTTCTTTTTTTGCGGCCAGGGTCCTTTGTGTGTACAGTGCGCTATGCTCACTGTGGCAGCAATGTGCCAGAAAAAGTCACACAAACACACACACATGTACACCGTCGCAAGACACACAGCTGGGCCCCAGCTGCACACAAAAGGCTGGGGTTTGGAAATCAATGAAGGAGAAAGAAGAAAAGGGGAAAGGAGTTTAAATAAATTGGCACTTGAAAAAAGAAGAGAAAGAGGGAGCGAGGCGGCCCAGGATAGGATAGAGAAAGCCCTTCTTAAAAAAAAAAAAAAAAAGACAAATCAGCTCGACAACACGGCGAGGCTCTTTCGGCGGACAACATAAAGGAGCTAAATGTGTAACGCAAAAAGCCTTCATCTGCTTCAAAGGCTTTCGATGAGTAGACAGCGGAAAAGATGCGCGCGCTCTTTGGGCCAACGCGGAGCAGGCAGGCAGCACATGAGGTGTTTCACTCTCACTGAAAAACTTTGAAGCAACAGGAGCAACAAGGGCTAAACAATCAGTGGAGACGTGCAAAACTTCACATTTCTGCAAAATGCAGGGATTTTGTCACTGAATAAAAGTCTAATAAGTACGGAAAAGGATTAGGGCCAGTGAAGAAGGGAGGTGGGGGGGAATGCCAGGATTCTGACTTTAATCTCAGAATTCTGACTTTAATGTGAGAATTCTGGCTTTATTAGTGCTACTATTATTCTCACTTTAAAGTGAGAATTTTCTCACTTTAAAGTCAGAATTCTGAGAATAAAGTGAGAACCCTGCCAAACTTTTTTTTCTATCTTCACTGGCCCGAATCCTCTTCCATAAAAAACAATAGTCGTTTATTTTCGAGACAAAGGTCATGAAAAGTAAGTTCGATTTCCCCCCCCCCCCCCCCAAAACTAAAATCGTTCTTTTATGAGAATGTTTGTTTTCTTTTCTTTCAAAATCTAAAAAAATGAAGTTTCAATCTCATAGGGTTGAACTGATAAAGAGCTTTTTTTCTTTTCAATTTATTGAAAAAAAATCTAACTTGTAAAGAAAAATTTAGAAAAAAATTAAAAGATGAATGTATTGAAAAAGTTGTAATCTTATGATAAGAGTCTTTATTTTTGGAGGGAGGGGGAATCATAATTTTATTATAAAAGTCGTATTGTAAAAAAGTTTTTAATCAATCTTATAAATATTTGATTGTTTTTGACCCAAAAAATCATTTTAACAAAAAAATCTTGATCAAGAATAATTGTGTATGAACTTAGCAAAAAAAAAAAAAATCAGTTTTTTTTCAAAAAATGTTATTGACACTGTGTCTCCGTGTTGTTGTTTTTTTCATTGTAAGCAAACCGCAATGAAAACACATCTCTCAGATGATCAGATGATGCGATAACTGTTTTGCTGCAGGGTTCCCCCGGCAATTTCATATTTGCTGAAAAATGTCAGTGTTGTCATTGAATAGAAGGAAAGCACCATCATTTATGTGGCAAAGATCTACTGACATTATAAACAACACAATCTGATGATCATCCCAAGCGACTGCCGTTAGCACTAAGGGCTTAATCCAAGTGTTCACCAACACTGAAGTACTGCAGGTCACCGGAGGTTGCCATAGTAACTGCGGAGACGCTGCTATCCCTTCTTGTGAGCTGTCGTGTGATTAAAACAATCCTCAACCTGCAATTTTTATTGAATAAAAAAACTTTATTTTTTTATATATTTTTTAATATATTTGTTTTAATGTATTCTCATTTATAATATATGTATTATAATATATATATATATATATATATATATATACATACATATAATATTTTTTATTGAATTAATTAAAAAACTGTGTTGCCAACCTACACTCACACTCACACAACAATCAAGGCATAATTACTGTAAATATTTGCATGAAAAACACATGTAGATCATAAATATAAAACGATCAACATTACATTGCCATGCTCAGTTTGCCCTGTGCTGACTAATTTCAATTGGTTGTTTTATATTCATGGCAGAGAAGTATTTTTTCATACAAATATTTAATTTAATTATGATTTTAGTACTGTGTTAGCATTGGTTAGTTATAAATTATGCTGCATTGCTATTGTCGACTGTAAAATGCCTCTGATTGCTTTTCCATCTTCTCTTAGCTTCACAATTGACTCGGTTTTCATGTTGGTTATATGTTGTCACTGTCGGACAAAAGCCTATGTCCAAATTTGGACGATTTCATATTTTTTTTCCACAAATCAATAACATTGGTCAATAGTAGGTTAGTGATAAGACTTTGACATCCTTTCTGAATTATGTAAATTCAGGTTATGTCGCAGAACAGGAAACTTATAGTAAATCAAAGACATCAGATACAGCGAGTCCTCAATCTATGACTAACCCGACAAGGCAAGGTTATAAACAACTAATAGAATTAAGCGATAGGCTGCTATGTTTTTTGAAGGCTGATGCCGATAATCATTTGCTGTAAAACAGAAAATATTAGCGTCAGAATTTAAAATATATATATTTTAATTTTAAACATATAAAGAATTGATAGTTTTGTTGAATAAAAAGTATTTTAAAAAATTGTAGGGACCTTCCAGGATCATCAGCATGCGTTAAGTTCAATTAAAAACTAAGTAAATTGTTCCCTAAAGATTTCTACTGTAAAAAAAAGTTTTTCAAAATTTCAACGTAATTTCTTAATTGTATTTTTTATTTTATTATTTTTAAAAACAAAAAGTGTAGGGAGTTCTCAGTGTCAGCATATTTTTTTTATACAGTGGAAATTTAAATAAACCCAAAAAAGAAAAGTCTCCTTTATCTCACTGAGCGACAAAAACATTTGGGGTTTTCGTCAGGGTTCGTAAAAAGTTTCAAAAGATTTTTGCAGACAAGTGAAAAATTGTCTGAATATGTTTGAAAAGTCTTTGCCATAAGTAAAAACTGTCTGTGAACATCTCACAAGTCCTGATGAAAACCCAAAATTTTCTACATTCGCAAGCATTCACCGCTCAGCGAGATCCCAGCTTTATCGGACTTCAGATTCGTAAAAATTCCGATGCCGATATTTGTCAAAATGCCAAATATCGGCACTGATAATCGGCTAACCTAAATAGAATATGTGGTACAAGAAGCCATGACCAGTTATCACCTTCATTCCCATTTAGGTTAGTGATAAACTACGACATGTTCCAACTCAAATTTGACTAACGTTGCCAACCAAGATTTTGTTTTGGATATGAACATTTATTAAGATGTTCGAGGTGGAAGACATATTCCCCAAAGCCATGTCAATGTCATGTTTGATGGTTATATTGACATCTGGCGGCGTTATCTCCGTAACGAATGGATATTATCGTGACTCATGTACAAAATTTTTGATGGTTTGGATACAAAATCGTTGAAAAGTCATCATTGCAGACCGCACGTCCTCCGCCAAAACACAAAAAGAGTGATAATTTCCCCAGGTTGCTTGATATTGCTCAGCACTGACAGTTTTACTGGAGGGCGGACACAGACGCACAATCGATAGGCGCCTCGGAAAAAGTAAAAACCTCGCCTCGGATCAGTTTTTCTCTCCTCTTCTGGTTTGGAAAGGCTCCCGCGCATCGCCGGCCCGAGAGTCGCGAGCTGCCAGTTTCGTTTGGTTTTATCAAGGATCCTTAACGCTCACACCGCAGCCAAGCGCATTCCAAACGCTACACGCATTTGCACGCTGGCGTCACGGCAACGTCGCCTACATTTGACAGCGCAGGCGATTACTGACCGTGGGGAATGCATTTAAAACAGGACCTGATGATACTTTGATGACGTCCTATTAAGTGTAACAGCCCAGAGTTGTTTCATGTCAGTCGCGTGCTAAGTGTGTCCAATTTTTTTTTTTTTTTGGGGTCTGATGAGAGCTTTGACGTGTCTGTGATGTTGTTGATCTGCGAAATTGATTGCGGTCGGTCGACAAACTGTTATGTGAGGGTCAAAGGTGGCTGTCTAAGTGTGTCTGTTCCTGTGTGTGTGTGTGTGTGTCATTGCTCACACTCAGGCGACACTTGCAATGAAATGAGGGGACGCTTAAATAAACTACAGCATAGAAGTAAACAGCCGGCGGTTACGTGTCGCATCGGGGACAAACAAATACACGCTTTAATTCATTTTATTCTCATTTAGTCCGAATTCAAGTATGTCTCCTCAGATTTGTGGAGCCATTGAAATATTTTTTTATTCAAATTCTTAATGGTTTTAGTTGCTTTCGGGGCATTAAGTGAAGTTGTTGGCTAAACAGAACATGAGCTACTAAGACTGGTGGGGGGCATTTTTGGTTGCTCCTCTAGGACCATACACTACATTCATTTATGGCCCCTGATCAAAGACACTGGAACTAAAACCTCCATCAGCTGGTATGACGGCTGGTTGACGGCATAAATATAGAAGCGCATTAACAACAAGCCCCATTATAATAATTATATATCCTTACTTCGAACTAATTTTCTAATGTAATTGGAAACGCTATTCATATTTTTCTTTCACTGCGCGTAACCTCTATAATGGATTTAACCATCAAAAGTATGACGTGCAAACATCCTCCACATGACTCCTATAAATATGAATCTAGTGTGTGTGTGTGTGTGTGTGTGCCTGTGCGTGTTCTTTTTCAAGTCCACTTTTTAGTCATGCTTTTAATTATGCCAAAATAATGTCTAAGATGCTCTGTTTTTAATTATTTATTTTAATCTTTAAGGAAAGATGACATATGAGTGTCGAGTGTTCAAGCCCATGCTTAGCGGTCTACCCTGTGTGTACAAACTCGTGAAAACAACAATAAATAATAATAAACTATTTCAGATGCGTACAATTTTGACCAAATTGTCCTTTGTTCTCGTTTCTGTACATATTTAACAGAGGGCGTTTAGTAAAACATATGATCCCAAAGCAAACTGACACCTGACGTCATTTATTAGCCAAACATTTATATTAGCTATTAGCTCAACACGCTGGCTTGTACCAGTGCCGAGCATCATTTAGCAAGGTGCGCGCGCAGCCACCGTAAAACTTTTAAAACAATAAAGGTCCGGGATTTCCATAACAGAAAGTTTTAAAGCCGTTCCGTTGCTTAATTACGTAAATCCACGCGTGAGGGGCTCTCCTCCAGCCACATCCATCTCCACCCATCAACTTTTTCCCAGCCCAGCCGCTTTACCTCGACTTCTCCTGGGGTTGGCTTGTTTCCTCCGCTTGCCCCGACTTTCCTCCGTCATGGTCGCGGCCCGAGTTCAGGGGGAGGGGGGGAACTCGGGAGGGGAGTCCCGTGGAAAGCGGCGACGCGAGTGCGGTGCTCTCCGTCCGGCGTGGCAGCCTCGGGATACAGGAGAAAAGAGTCGATGGAGAGAGAGAGAGAGAGAGAGAGAGACATCGCATTCACGCCCAGCGGGACACCCACAGCTCGTGATGGGACTCCACGCGGGTGGGGTGGTGATAATGGGGACTTGGTTGTTGTTACGTCATCATCGCAGCACAGGTTGGCAGGAAGGGCTGGAAACGCGGAGTTACTTATCAATAACCATAAGTTTATTTGTAGTTTTTGTGATAAACGGTATATAGGCTATACTTGTGCGATATTCAATACAAGGAAAGAAAAAGTGATGTATTTAGAAATTTAACTATTCATTTGAATTTGTCTTTTTGTTAAGCCACACCCCCGGAAATGCAGATCGGCAAATCACAGCGCGAGACACCTCAATTTGCGAATGTCATTCATTTCGTGACCAGTCTTGTATCTCAAATCATCTTGCACCACTAAAATGAATGGAAATGCCTTTAATTTGTTGTCAAAAACAAAGTAACAACACAATTAAATTAAATAAAGAATTAAACATTTTGTGCATCATGATTAAGTCATTGTGTGGCTCCCTCTGATGTGCACTCTTTGGCCACCAGGGGGCAGTATATTATATACGTAACCAAGGTTACAGCTCAGTTGACTGCAGTAATATTCATAATTTTTTCCAGATCATAAATCACGTGTATATATTTTGTTAAAGGGCCTGCCTACATGTGTTGCTGCGTGATTCGAGTTCAAATATCCATTTCTTAGAACAAAAATGCAATACTATTTGTTAGCCCATCTGACTCATTCCACATGTGTTAACATAAAGATAACGGATTTCACTAAGGTGTTATGTGGTTGTTTAAGATACTGTACACATGTAATTTATTTGCTTTATGTTTAGTTTCACAGTGAGATTAATGCGGGTGGTAATAAAAGACTTAAAAACAGCACGTCATTATTCTTTAAAATACAGTATTTATTAAATAAAAACAAAAACCGTCCTTGTCTTTTTCCTTTTGTGGCCCTAATATACCATTAATATTTAATAAATTTGCTCTCTGGATGAATATTTTGCCCGTCGAGTTGGCACTTAAATTCCATGTGTGCGCGCCTCCACGTCTTTCCGCATATTTGTTCAAATTAGAATTTATTGCAACGCTTCTCGAAGCTGACGCTCACGTTTTCTTCATTATCTTCACTTCATCTTCAAGTGACACAAGCACGCAAGCATGCACTCACACGCACAAATAGGTAAATACAGCATAAATAATATAAAACATAAGCAGGACGTAAAACGCGGTTTACAAACAGTCGTTATTTAGTAGTTGAAAGAAGTGCAACATTTTGCACCAAGTAAAAAGGGATTATCACCCAGTTAATGGCAGCAGGTAGCGCCCCCACCCTCCCTCCCTCTCTCGCCTCCCGTTGGTGTGTTTTATGACTTTTCGCGTCGCACCTGCGCGAGTACCCCGGGGAGGACCCCGTCGCGCGCCTTATTGACGCGGGGATGGCTCTCGGAAGTAGTGCATTGAGCGTCCATTGTGTTGCAACCTGGACCGTAATCTGTTTTGCAACTGAAAAAAACCCACATCTTAGATAAATTAATGAAAAAAAAGGAAAGACGAAAACCCTTGCTTAAGAAAGTGTACCATTGTGACCATTGTGTTTGAGGGGGGGATCCATAGTATCCTGGCTTTAAATTTATTACATATAAATACAATACTGTATATATATATATATATATATATATTCTTTATTTTTATTTTTTTACCTGAATGAAGACTAAACAACAAACCAGTATGCCATCTGCTAATTGAAGCCGTTTGTTTCCTAACAGATTGTGGAAGAGAAAGCATCCTGGTGGCAGGGAGGGTGATAGGGGGGGGGGGGCAAAAAGAGGGCTTTGCTTGAAGAAAGAAGGACAGAAGGGTCACCGTGCGCCTTTTGTTGACGGGACGGACGCACGGGAGGGAGGAGGAGAGACTGGGGGGCGGGGGGGAGGCAATAAACTTCGCTACAGATGAGGGTCACAAAGGTGCAGAGGTGCTTCAGAGGTCCTGGGAGTCTGTCATACGTGCCCCCCCCCCCCCCAACCCCCCCTTGGGTGTGATTTTCACCAAAATAGCACTAATGACACTTATTGATTGGCTTGCTGAATTTGCAATGCTGTTGGAGCCATCTGTTTGATTCATCCAAACCCGAGGTGTGTTTACGGGTATACAGTACACAGGTAGCCCCGAATAGCTTCTTGGGATCCCTAAAATGACATGGTGGCAGTGATCATTGAGATCCACATTTTGGCACAGTCTTGGACCCATGAACCAATTTGAACGGGATTTGAATAAAAAAACAAAAACAAAAAAAAAACGCTAAACGCCTTAAAGTCAGTTTAGCTTAATGCTAACAAACAATGCAAAAAGCCATTCAGAGGCTCATGATAAGCATTATAAGGCTAAGCAATGAATAATTATTAATGGTGGACACAGGTGTGTTTAACTTTTGAGAAAAGTGAGTACAGCATATTGAGTCAGTTGTGAAATTCTTCTTCTTGTCTCTCTGTGTTATTATGTTGCCCCCATGTGGCCAAAGCGTGCATACAACATGGAGCAGCGCAATGTCAACTGAACTGAAGTAAATTTGTGAGTTTTTTTTTTTTTTTTTTTAAGAAAGGAGATAGCACAAAATTTTACTTTGCATAAAGATAGAGCAATAATGTAATTAAATGGAATGTAACACATTTAACAGTATGTCCATTTTAATGCTGCAATTGTGCTTCTCCTTCTAGTGTGCCTGCCTTGGCCAACGGGGGTCAGTATAATACAGTCATGCAGACACAAAAAAAGAAGAATAGTACTTTCTGCTTTTATTACTTTATTTTTCCTACTGAGTATTGTTATTATCTGTCTACATGTCACTCTACTATCTGTGTTCAAAGATCAGCAGCTAACCGTTAGCATGCCAATAGCGTTTTCCAATATGTTGGCATTAAGCCAGCACTGCCATTCTTTGTTTGGTCGTTTTAAATACACAACAGTAATTCTTGCTGTTTTATGTTTAGTTTGAAAGCAAACCTCATTATGGAGAGGCATTAAACAGCTTGAACCTTTTTTTTGAAGAACTGCTCACTTTATCATCAAACATGAATAATGTATTAAGCAACAAATCAATGAATTCACTTTACGATCCTGAAACGATGAAAAATGATCCGCAATGTTTTTCAAACACCAAAGGGAGGCCATATATTCCACTCGAGCACACACGTTATCGGTTAAATCCCAACTCTGGTTTCAATGTTGCGCTGTTTTAAGACAACAATGCAGAAATGTTGAAGTTCTTTCTCTCTCTCTAACTGACAAATGCATGCATGCACGAGGAGGAGCATGGAAGGAAGCAGTCCCACTGGGGTTTTGTCCCGTCCTGTGGTCTATGGGTTCAAAGCTTTCCAGCCCGGGGAGGAGAGCCTTTAAACAGCATATTAAGCAGGAGTTAATTATATGCCAAAGCTAAGTGACAAAGGGAAAGAAAAGCCTCTCTCTGAATGGCGGGACAAGAAAAGAGAAAAGTCATTATGCTGCCCACTTCTTTGCATTTGAAAAACCTCCCTTCTTATTTCGGGCCATTTCCATTTGTAACTCCGAAGAGATCGAGCGTCGACAACTTTCCATTAACGCCGCCTTGGCTTTTTATGCGGCGGCAAGTAACACGAAACTGACACAAATGCACTCATTATCTCATTTGGGCCCAGGGTAAACTGTTGTCTTTTCCCATCACTGTTTGGGCGCACGAGGGAAAACTTCAAGTAGTCATATATCAAACGGGCTATGTATATAATTTGTCTTAATGTGGCCAATCAGCCTCTCCCCCCCGAGTTTACTGATTTGCAATTGTTGCACATCTCTAACATAAGCCCCCCTTCCCCCTCAACCCACTCCTCGTCCCCCCCCCCCCCCACTTGCCTCGGAGCAAATGAGTCAACCTTGGCGAGGCCTGCCAGGCCTCGGTGGCTGCACGGAGGCAAGCGTGCCATGCCACAACGCCACAATGCCAATAATAATGCACGCTGTTGCACTTAAAGAAAAAAAAAATAAAAAGGATTCTAAGGTTAGTACGTTGTATAAGAATAGCACATCAAAACCTAGCAGATTGTTTTGCTTTTGAAAAATATTTATGGATTTCTGAACCCATCAAATGACATTTCTCCATTGAAATAAATTGAAATGCTTTTAATCTAGTACAGCCCCCCCCCAAAAAAACAACAAAAATATGTATTTTGTTTTTAATCAGGAAAAATAGAATTGCACTGTAACAAATCAACCAGTCATTAAAAAAAATATATATATATATATATATAATATAAATGAATACTTTTTTTGTACAGTTCAAAGGTAGTAATTCCATTATTTTGGGTGTAGTTCCATTATCTACCACTAGATGGTGGCACACTTATTTTTGTCACTGTAAATTTCAAAGAGTGATAAAAAGTATTCCAAGCATAGCCTTTAATCTTGCTTTATACGCCTACAGAAAGACATGGCTCTTAAGTTCTCCATTGAAATGAATTCAAATGCCATTCATCTAGTAGAGCTAAAAAAAATAAAATTAAAATAAAACTTTTGTTTTTAATCAGGAAGAATAGAACTGCACTGTAACATATCAACCAAATTCATAATAAAACTTATATAAATAAACAGTTTTTTAGTACAGTTCAAAGTTCTGCTTGTCCTTTATTTTGGGTGTAATTCCTTTATCTACCACTAGATGGTGGCACACCATTTTGTTGGTCTCTGTGAGAATTTCAAAGAAGAGTGATAAAAAAGTATAAGCATAGCCTAGTTTTGCTGATGACAGTCCTCTTTAATCCTGCTTCATACGCTTACAGAAAGTGAAGGCTGTTAAATTTGTTTACAATGTACATCGCTGATTGTACAATATTTTTGTTTTCCCTTCGTCTTGTTCTCAATATATTATATTTAAAATGTGTTTGTAGTATTTTAAAAGTGTGCTTAAAGGTAAAAAAAAACATGCATAAATGTTACGCACAGGGAGTATTAAATCATTTATTTACATTTTTTTCTATTTTACCATTAGTTATTAACCGAAAAACTCACCTACTGATTCTATAATGCTCCCATCTGCCAAAAGTTGTCGTCAAAGCCCTGTCTAAACAAGAAAAATCAGAATTGGTGTCAAGGAAGTATGTCAATGTAGTACATCTCAAAGGTGCAGGTGGCATAGTTGTATTGCATTTTTGTACAGCATTGTTGTTTCTATAATTGTGATTTGATAGAGGTGGATTAATTCAGGTAAATCCCTACTTTTGACCCATATACCAAATAGATGGCCAACCACTGCATTTTACAAATTATTTAGATTTTAAAAATCATTCATAATAATAAAAGCCATTCAGAATGAATCTGGTTCTTCCTCAGCGTGCAATATCGATTGACCTTTCTGAACCGGGATTAAACTCTTTGTAGGGGACTAGTGTTGTTGTTGTTTTAATGCGTAAGGCCTGTGTGTAATTTGTCATCACGTCAAAGCAAAGTGAAAACACTGAGTGCTCAAATAGCTCTCGCACTAATCATAGGATATGATGATGTGGTCTCAAATACTGAAAACATGACTTCACTTGGACGGGCCTTGCGAGGCTCTGGGAGCCTCTGCGAACATTACTCCCGTTTCCACTCAGGACTGCCCAGCTGCGCTTTTTATAGCTGAGATGTCGATATAATATTGTACAAGCTCCATTTGTAAAAACAGTTTTTTCCCCCCCTTCTCCCTCTTGAAGCACTCAGCCAAGTTGTGACCACACAAAGTCCGTCTCGGCCCTTACGTCAGCACGTGACTTCCAGTTTAGCTTTGAATAAACTGCGAGCACAACTGTGCAGGATGTAAATTAATAACTTGATGGTGAGTGTGCAAAAATGGCTTAGAAATACAGAAATAGAGTAGGTTCATGTTATACTTCCCTCTAGTGGCTGGTGAATGTAATTGGCATTGTATTCAATAGCCTAGCAGTCATCCCTATTGTGTATCCCCCCCCCCCCCCCCCCCGCATGGTAAAGCAGTTCCCAGATTTTAATAACATATCTGTGACGTGCTTTCATATGAATACCTCAAGGATCAAGACGGCTACAGTACACTTTACACCCCGTTTCCTGCTTGCCTAGCTGAAATCAGCCCATATTCAGTATTTGTAGAAAATGGGCTAGTCCGGCTTTCGTTATCATGAATCATGGATATCAACTGCCCGGATGGGGGTCTAAACCAGGTAATGTCATTGAATTTTGTGAACTATGAGCCTGTGATCCTTGTCTGACATAAACAAAAAAAAAGGTTATTAAGGAAAAGAAGCTAACACTGTTTGCTAATGCTACTAGCAGTGTTGCATCTATCTGCATGATAGTGTTCCAGACAGTGTAGTCTCTTGAAAGTGGCTCTGTATCCTCACCCAGTCTCGCTGATCCTGTCATGGACGGAGAAACACAACGTGGGTGTGGTTATCTATGCAAATTAGATCACTTATGATTCAATTTCACACTTGATGGGTGGGCAGGCATTCAACATTTGCGTACAAGACATTAAAGGGGAAGTTAACCGTAAACATTTCTTGACAATAATATGTTATATGTGACCTCACTAGTCCAAACATGACATTCTGATTAATATTACATTTGTAGAATATGAGTTATGAAAAAAAAATCCAGCCGTTTTAATCCATCTCAGGGGGCGGCCATTTTGCCACTAGCTGTCAAATGAAGATGACATCAATGTTACCCAGGTCTTAGGTAACGACCAATCACAGCTCACCCGTTTTCTGAAGCTGAGCTGTGATTGGTTGTTACCTAAGACCTGAGCAGCTGTGATGTCATTTTTACGCAACAGCAAGTGGCAAAATGGCCGCCCCCTGAGATGGATAAAAACGGCTGGATTTTGCTGCATAACTCATATTCCATTAACGCAGTATCAACCAGAATACTGTATTTAGACTAGTGGGGCTGCATAGAATTATATTATTGTCAAGAATGTTTTTTTTGTTTTGTTGATTTCCTCATTAAAATGTCAAGCATGGTTCCCTTTAAAATACCCATACAGAGTTGCTACACGCATGCTGCATTCATTGCAAACTGAACATCTTTATTCATACCGTTAAAATATAGCACATTTGTATAAAAAAAAACACAAAGAAGAAGTGTAGAAAAATTGTACAGAAAATATAACACTTAGCTTTTCATCTATTATAGAGTTATTGCTACGTACTCTCATAGGTTTTATGTTTGCTAAAGGTGATATTCTTTTGCCAGCAAAAAAGTCCCAAAGAAAGGATGAAAACAAAACACACATGCACACGTCAACATTCATTAAAAAAACATCTTGTACATTCTAATGAACAGCATTATTGTTAGTGTATTAAGCGGTGCGTTCTCTCAGGCAGAAAGGGTGTCTTTGGTTGCTCGCTCATATTCTGCAATCCGTTCATAAGTGGCCTTCAAAGTCCAGCTGCCGTGTTGCATGACTTAAAGAGTGATAGCATTTTATGTTATTGCAGTGACGCTAATGCAAACAGTCCGCGGTCAGTGCAAAGCCACAGCGTGAGTGATGCATTTCCCCGTTGGCAAAGGCGTACCTCAACGCACCGTGTTTTCGTTACGATTCGAGTGTTCATCCAGACAGTCTCGGCTGACATTTGGCGAGAAAAGCATGGTCCGCCCTGGACTGGTCGCCGGCCAATCGTGAGGCACGAAAAGACAAACAAACCATTCCCACCTAAGGACAATTTAGAGACGTCAATGAACCTAATAGTATACATGATTTTGGAATGTGGGAGGAAGGTGGAGAAAATCCAAGCAAGCACGAGCAAACGGATTCAAATTTATGTACCATTTCTGTTTCCTCACTAAACGGCTTGCCTTCAACCTTGACCTCCTTGGATTATTACATAACGACTGATGGACCTTTCTCCCATCCAATTAAAACATTTTTTGACATGACAATCATTTAAAAATTTTGTCACATGCCTTTTTCCGAACGCTAACTAACTGCAGAGTGAATAATTGCACACGCGCAAAACAGGTGCGGCAATACAGCTGCTCTCGGACCACTAAACCGTAAACGTGAGGAGTGCAAACTCTTTTCAGAAAGGCAATTCCAAGTCATTTTAAAATGGCAACCTGAGGCTATGTGTGTACTGTACAATACACTGTGTGGAAATACTGCTGGGCCATTGATACTGACTACGATTAATAGTTAGTAGCGCATGTTTTATCCCCTCGACCACTAAAAGAACTTCATCATATTGTATTAACACCCACGTGAACATTGACAAACAAAAAAGCATCATCACGAGACAAAAGATTTGTCCGCCGTCTTATTGCCGTATACACAACATATTACAGCGTAAATGTACGTATAAATTATATACATCGTATCCTTCTAGTCACCATTGTTGCCACTGGAATGCCCCGTTTTGGGGGAAATAATAAAAGCAGCTGTTTCCAACACTGAAAAGGAGAAATTAATGGATTTATATGCGACATCTGAGTTTGAATGAGAATTTAATGTTGATTTTTAAAAAACTTTTTTTTAAATAAAAAATCAAAACAAAACAAAAATAATTTCTTATGCTGAATTCAGCAAATTCTAAATCAAATTCCACCTCAAAAATTAAAATTACTCAATTACAGTAAATTCTAATTTCAACTCAGAGAAACTCAAATTCAAACTCACATGGCACAGATATGCTATAAGGCAGCAGAGGTGGCTAATCCAGGTCTAGAAAGTTAAAAAAAAAACTGCCACAGTTTGGCTTTAGCCACTTGTGCTAGCTAGCTAGCTAGTTCCTTAGCAGGTAAATGAGCAACCAGGGAGCTAGCTCGGGAGCTTGCTAGCCACCACCTGGGGCTAAAGCAAAACTGTGGCAGGGTTTTTATTTTCTGGACCTGGATTTACCACCTCTGTAAGGCAGCGATGGAACGAGTAGGCACCTTTGGTTTTAAAGTTCTCACATAGTGGATCGCCAATTCAAATCCATATTATTGTCCGTGTAGTGAAGGTATCCAGTTGGTAAACAATCTTTGCCAGCCTCCTTTTCCATACAAAATGTGGTCATATGACTTAAGGACTTGTCCCTGATTTATAATCCAAGAAAATGAAATTTGAGGAAAAAAAAGGGAATTTCCACAAACTGGACTAGTATGTGCTGGTGAGCCGTGGCTAACATAAAAACAAAGTTCTTTGATTGTTAGCCTGGTGTCATCGTTTACGATAAAGTGTTTAGAAACTTATTCTCCCCTGCCAGCGAGGTGAGCATGGAAGTCATGTCACCCACCGCCATGTTGGACAGGGTGACGGAGGTCTGTGGCGTGGTGAGACGTGATGATGTCTGCGAGGAAGACTCCGGCTGGCCCTGAACGGGATGGTTGAGCGGACTGAAGGACGAGGGTTCGGTATCGTCAATGATGGAGGTGAAGTCTATGCGAGCGTTGTCCAGGTCCAGGTTTTCTAAGGTGTTAGGGATGGGGCCAGACTCGGAATAGGGAGCCATGGGGGTGGATTTTGTACCAGCTGTTGGATCTATGTTAGCTCCCATGCTATGTTGCTGGGGGAGACAATGTCCATTCTGGGTGTCCATGTGTTTGTCCATGTCCATATGGATATGGCCCGAGAAGTAAATGTCATTATTGGAAGGGGAGAACATTTCATTCTGTGGGTGCTGGACTGGAGGCAACTGGACGGCTCTTCGAGGGCTGGAATTGGAGTGCGCCGGGCTGAGCTGTTGCGGACTTCCCATGTAGCCTCCTCCGACTTGTGACAAGCTGTTCTGGCGACTCAGAGGTTTCCGTCCATGAGGAGGTGGCCTTGGAACCACCATATCCTGACCGTAGCAAGAGCCTTGGAGCCCCATCATCTGTTGCTCTTTAGGTGCGGCCGGGGCGGAACCACGGCTGTGCGTTGGAGGGCTCATGACAAGGTTCTGGTTAGGATAAGAAGGGTATGCCTGGTTCGAGTACATGTTCTGGTTTTGGTGCTGAGGACTGTGTTGTATCATTGATCCCTGCTGGCCGGTCAGATCCATGTTATCAGAAAGCGGAGGTGGTTTTATTGGACTCTGCTGATGTTCTTGTTGTTGCTCCCACATGAGCGCTTGCTGAGACTGCACATAGTTTCTCACCATCATCTCCTTTACCTGCATCATGGGGGTTTCAGGCCTCTGGCCTTCTAAAAGAGCGGTACCAGCGCATCCCAAACTCAAGCCCCCACCACTGGGGAAGGAGTTCTGGTTCTGGCCTTGAAAGTCACAGCTCATGCCGTTCGAGGTTCTCATCATAGCTCGACCGCCAGTCTGCGGGGCATAACCTTGAACCTGCTGGAGGAGTAGACGCTGCTGCTGAAGTTTAGCACTTTGACAGGCATCGGCACTCCCCATGCCAGGATGGAACTGCTGCTCAGGCTTGATGGTGAGTTTATGTGCTCCCTCTGGATTGGTGTAAAGGCCTGCCTGATTGTTGAAGTGGACTTGTGTCTGTTGAAGCTGCATATTTGCTTCTGAATACGAGTTTTGAACCTGGTTGTGGCCGTTGCGCCACTGGCCAGTTCTGGCCTCGCCTCCCTGCCCCATGTTTGGGTAATGGTGGCCTGACGGGCTGAGCTGACAGTTGCTCATACTGTACTCGGCCTGTTGAAGAAGTGTATTAGATATTCCCTCTGTGTGAACGGGTCTTGCTTGACCCATAGGATTTCCACTAACCCTTGAAGTGACTTCCCCTCCTTGGTTCTGGTAATGCGCCTTCATGTAACTTTTGTCTGGGCAGCCCAGGGGGTCGTGGCTTGGAGATAATTGATTTGAAAGCGGTACGCCACCTTCGCCGAGTGTCTGCTGCTGGTATCCCATAAAACCCTCCTCACCAGGTGGAACAATCATGGAACGGTCTCTGACATCCAAAGGGGGTAGCTGGGGCTCCATCCCCATGGACTCCATCATGATATTCTCCGTTATGCTCGGGGGCCGAGGGGAATACATGTGGCGAGCAATGCTGGTGCTGCGGTGGTCCTGGTGTTGCAAGGCATTTCTCCGGCTCATCATGGATACATTGTTGAGGCTGTTGAACCGTTTCGGGAGGGCTTGCGGGTCTGCTGCTCCCGCCGATCTTACCGGATCACTAGCCCTCCTGTTGGTGTTGCCTGGAGCCTGGTGAGGGTAGATCACACCCGTGCCGTACTCTGTGTTGGCACTGTGCCGACGTGGACCACTTTGCTGAAAGAAAGGAGGCAGAGGTTGCCCCGGGTAGCTGCCCAAAACAGCTCCTCTTCTGCCGGGAGTGGCTGGCTGATCCATACCAGGTAAGGGAGTTGGCGGTGGGCCACCAGTGGCTGCGGCGTACTTAGCTTTGAGACTGTACTGCTGGGCTGGTGTCAGATTAGAAAGACCTGGCAGTGCGCCACCTCCTGGACAGGGAGCTACTCTGCGACTGGTCTCGGGGGAGAGAGGATCCCCAATGCTCTGATCTTGGCTAAGGAGGTGGCATCCACCTCCAGCTGCTGCGCCCATCTGAGAGACATCGCTGGAACGGCGGCTGGACAAGTAAGGCGACACCATGGAGGAGCGGCGGCTGACGGTGTAGGCGGAGCTCAGGCTGCTCGTGCCGCTTCCTCTTCGATCGTTGGCACTGGTGCCGATGGAAGTCCCACCTCCGAGCTCATGGTTGGATAGCTCCATGACACGTCGATTTGAAAGGAGTGGAGACGGGGCGCACATTCCCATAGAATCTCCTGAACCTGGAAATGGTAAAATCACACAGAACATATTGATATTAGAACTAATTTGGACTCTATCCCTCAGGCAAAACCAGATGCAGGGTCCATATAGACAAACAACCATTCACAGGGTGTAAATTGTGCAGCAGATGTGCTAAATAGTCCACCATGTTGCCTGAGCCGAAAGCCGATCAATAACATGGTACATATAGAAAGGTCATTCCAGCTGATTTAACCAAGAATATTTAGATTTGAATGAAACTTGGTGTACTTGTAGATAGTGACAGCAGAACACTAAATCTCAAATTTGAGGTCAATCGGAGCAGGGGCGTTGGTGCTACGGTCCGCAATTTGGCTGCCTTCTTTTGAACTCTTATATCTCAGGAACTACTGGTTCAATCGTCACAAAACGGGTATCGTTGGAAAGGGAATTCCAAATCTGCAATCATTTAGAAGATTGGTGCATATTTTTTTCACTCTTTGACCTGTTATTTTAGTTAACCCTGAAATTGACCTTGTGGACGACATCACCAACCAACCAAACCAAACCACCAAACAAAGGACAAAATTAGAATCTTCTCACTTTGGCAATGGTAGCAAAAGTTATACATCACATACAAGGAAGCACGGGTAGCTTGTTGGGGAGACAACGGCTCGGGGGCGTCGGTCGGCGGATTTGCTTCAGCTTGTCGATTTTGAGGTTCTCCAGCCTCTTGAGAGCCTGCGCCGACATTCTCATCGTGGCTGCCGTGCTTCCTGGCTCGCCTCCCCCTCCCCCGGCCGTTCCGCCGTCTTCCAGGGCCGTAAGGTCTTCCAGGCTGCCCGCCGCGTTCAGGTTCATCTCTACACCGCTGTCGTTGTTGTTGGTGCTGCCTAGTGGGGAACGCTCGCTACTGCAGGACGATTGGCCGCCAGGGCTTGGCTGGGATTTCTGAAACGGATAGATATGTTTGTGTAACAAGAAATGATTGAGAAGCACTGCTGTAGATTCACGTAGCAATAAGGCAAGCCAGGATACTAAAGAGACAGACAGACGGACACTCACCAGAGCGGTATCGGGAGCCATCAGCTTGCAGTCCTCCCGGCGTTTCTCCTCCTTCTCCAGCAGCAATTCGGCGCCCGGACCTCCGGGAGTTATGGCTGAGCCGGGCGGCCGAGGGCCCGTGTCGCCTCGGTGCTTCTTGGTGATGTGGGCCTCGGGTCCGTGCACTGTCTTCACATGTTTACGTAGCGAGCTTGGGTCCGTGTACCGCTTGGTGCAGCCGGGAATCTTGCAGATGTAGGGTTTCTGGACCACGGCAGTACAGAAAAAATGTCATCAATCCAGAATCCTTTAGAATAGGTTTGGGTAATTTTGTGGTACGCTACCTCATTGGAGTGGGTTCGGTTCTGGTGCTTAGCCCGATCGGAGGCGTTGGAGAAGGCCTTGTTGCAGCCTTCGTGTTCACACACGTAGGGTTTCTCCCCAGTGTGAGAGCGCAAGTGCGTCTTTAGGTTCTCAAGACGGGAATACGCCTTGTTGCAGCCTTCGAACTGAAACAAAATGATGTTGCTTGTGACTTACTCTAACTTCTGCTAATTTAAAGAAGTGCCGCTTCCCTGAGTAAAAATTATTCAATTGTTCTCATGGGTGCTTGCTTTTTTCCACACTGTGTGTTCTGCCTCCTCAAGAAAAAGCTGCCAGCCTCTTTCAACCCCCTAGCTCCGCCCCATAGTCCCAGCAGTTAAGGTGACAATGGCTTTTTTTTTCTTGAGACAAGATTGCCCCTTGGAAGCGGGCTAATTTCAGCAATACAAGAAATAAGGTGTGTAAAGTAAAAGTGTAGTTCTTGAGCTGTCAACTGTTTATAAATTATAAAAGACGTGTAATGTGTCTCTTTAAAGGCCTTTAAAGGGGAAGTCAACCTTAAACATTTCTTGACAATAATATGTTATATGTGACCTCACTAGTCTAAAAATGACATTCTGATTAATGTTACATTATTGGAATATGAGTCTTGATGCAAAATCCAGCCATTTTTATCCATCTCAGGCGGCGGCCATTTTGTCATTTGCTGTCGACTGAAGATGACGTCACAGTTGCGACACGACCAATCACAGCTTACCTGTTTTCTGAAACTGAGCTGTGATTGGCTGTTACTCGAGACCTGAGCAACTGTGATATAAAATGGCCGCCTTCTCATATAGATAAAAATTGCTGGACTTAGCTCGCATTCCACTAACGCAATATTAACCAGAATACCGTATTTAGACTAGTGGGGCTGCATAGAACATATTATTGTCAATAATTTTTTGGGGGGGTTAACTTCCGCTTTAAGGCTCACAGGTGGCAAAATTAAGTAGAACTACCGCATGATAATTTATTGCTTAAGAATTTCAATGACTCACAGTGCACTTGTGCGGTTTCTCCCCCGTGTGCCTGCGCATGTGGACCACCAACATGTACTGAGCCTTGAAGGGCCGCTGCTCACGAGAACACTCCTGCCAGTGGCACACAAACTCCTTCTTCTCACCGTGGATGTGCTCGTTGTTGATGTGCTGCATGGGAGGAAGAAAAAAAAGTTTTTGGTATTTTGGACGTGTTCGACGTTGCGTTCAATTGCAGTGGTTCTTACGTGAACGAGTTGGTCCTGTGTGTCGAACTCCTTGCTGCAGCTCTCCCAGTGGCAGTTGGTTTCGTAGACGACCTCCGGTTCGGGCTTGCCGTCATCCTTGTCTAAGTCGTCTCGGCCGTCCAGGAGACCCAAGAGGGGGTCCTGATGAAATGTACACACCAAACAATAGAAATGTTACAATGATTCTCCTATCCTCCATTTGATATATGGATTTTGATATAACACTTAAAGTTTACGTCCAAGCTGCAATAATGTTTTGTTTTGTTTTTAAATAAATAAATAAATATATAAATATATATATATATATATATATATATTATATATATATATATATTTGAAAACATGCTCTAAAACTCATATTTGAACACTGGCCTATTTATTTTAATTCTTTATTATTTTTTTATTGTTTTAGTTTCCCTTTTGCTAGTAATTTTCTCTTGCTGGTACAGTACTTCGTTTTGTTGTACATTGTGTTTCTATAGATGCTTCTAAAGGCACAAGTATTGATTGAAATCATATAAAAATGTTCAAGTACAGTAATACTAAATATGTTCTTAATTTTTTTTTTAAATAATATAAAAGCATACACAAATCGTGATTCAAAATTATTAAAACATTTTGAAATAATGACACATGACCAATTGGTACACATAATGAAAAAACATTTAAAATATAATTAAAAAAAAAAATTAAAACATAAAATTATTAAATTTATTACAAAAATAAAAATTCAATATATAAATATAGATAAAAACACAAATTATAACACATAATGAGAAGTTGTTAAGTTTAAATAATATACAGCTAAATATATTTTAATATATAGAAATGATTGAATGCATTACATGTTAAAAACTACGTTAATTAAAAATATCAAAACTGATCATAAAAATATCATGAGACATTAAACCATTGAAAATATGACAAATTATTACGACAACAACCCTATATAAATTTGTCTACACAAAAATAATGCGCTCATTTATTTGGCTGACCCCAAAATTCTGTTGTGATTGTAGTTTAAGTAGAAATAAACTTAATCACGTCGGAGGTTGTTTTGTATGCATATTTATGTTCATGTGTTGGTTCATAATTGCAGTAACAACCGTCATCACTTCAAACAAAAAGTGCTTTTGAATAAAAAAGATGAATGTTTGACTACAGTTCTTGGATTATCCTGTGCTGGATTTACGGTAAGGATCTAAACATGTTCTCGTACCTGAGTACCGGTGGAGGAAGGGCTGGCCACATCCCCTTCAGATCTCTCCTCCAGGCTCTTCACATTCATGCCATCCATCACCACTCCCAGGCCGGGCTCCGTCTTTAGCTACAGCATCAAACACATTAAATGCACACATATAAACTATTTCTACACTCTTGTCACTTTTGCAGCATCCCGTTTAGCTGTCAGAGGTAGACGGCAAATAAGGTAGATAACGCATCAAGCTGAGCTAAGATAATCGGGGAATCTTACTTGTCCGTGTTTGGGCGGAGCGTGGAGACGAGGGTTGTGGGCGGGCAGTCGGGAAGCCTGGCACTGGCCCGGTGTGCCCCCACCTACTCCCCCGTACATGAAGCCCTGAGGCCTGGATTGGCAGTTCATATTGCTGGAATAGCCCAGGGACGGACTGCGCGGGAACACAGCATGATGGTAAAAACACATTCATAAAAAAATAGTAGTTGGATTTTGGAAAGGAAGAATGTAAAGCTAAAAATGTATTGTTGGGCACCACCAAGATGAAGGCCACCATGAAATCTATTTACACAACTGGTTAAAGTACAATTAAGAGCATGGAATAGAATTATTGAATTATTGATAAATAAATTAAAATTACAAAAAAAAAAAAGAAGCTAAATAAATAAATATAAAAATAAATATTTTTTATGAAGTTATAATATCTAAAAGTTTTAGATATTATAACTTCATAAAAACACAAATGAAAGTATTGATTATTAAAATTCCCCAAAACTGAAGTTGAAGTGGGCTGCGTGTGGCTTCAAAAAAAAAAAAAAGAAGAGAAGTTTGGACAATGCTGAATCGCAGTTCTGTGGCGCCGCTGAGTGGAGAAGTTGATTAATTACACCCTCATCAACCCTGAACTGCATGCAGAATTTTACCAAACAAGTAGCCTCCATAAAAAAACAAGATATAAGAGTAGTCTTAAGCAAAGGAACGAAGGATGCAAAATATAAAAGTGGGAAAGAAAAGAAGGGTGCATGTAAAACATAGGTAGGAGGGAAGTAAAAAAAAAAAAAAGGTCTTGGTCGAAGGAATGAAGTAAGAAATGAAGGCAGAAAAGCAGATTGAAGCAACAGAAGGAAGGATGTTGAAGATGCATGAATAAAGGCAGGTCTCAAGGAACGGAAAATGAGAAAGAGGTCGAAAAGGAAGGTAGGAGCAACGGAAGGAAGGAAAAGGTAATAAAGGAAGGAAAGAAGGTAGGAAAAAAGGAGGGAAGGCATAATATAGAGAGAAAGAAAGGAAGAGAGCGAGAAAGTAAGTAAGGAAGGAAGGAAGGCGGAAAAAAAGTTTAGAGATGGGCAAGGTGGGAATAAATGAAGTAAGGCAGAAAATATTTCAGCAAAGGAAGGATGGAAGTAAGAATGCAAGAATCACAAACCATTTGTGAATGAAGGAAGGAAGAAAGAAAGGAAAGAAGGAAGGAAGGAAGGAAGTTGGTTTAAGTGAAGGCAGGAAGGCTGCAAGAATAAAATGTCTAAGGGAAAGGAAGATAGGTAAAAACAAAGAGAGGAAGGAAGGCAGACACGGGTTTCAGTAAAGAAAGTATAAAAGTAAAGATACAAGAATAAATAGGTGGGCTGGAAGGAAGGAAGGAAGGAAGGTTACAAGGATGCATAAATATAACAGGTCTAAGGGGAAGGAAGGAAGGAAAGCCAAAAATTAGGTTTGAGTGAAGGACAGATGGAAGTAAGGTTGGGACACGGGAAGGAGGGCAAGAAGGAGGAAGGAGAGAAAGAAGACGAAGGAAGGAAGACAGAAAAGTAGGCTTCAGTGAAGGAATGATGAAGTATGGAAGGAAGTAAAGAAGGCAGAAAGGAAGGACAGAAGGAAGGAAGGAAAGTAGGCTTTAGCAATGAAAGGGAAGGTGTAATTCAAAATATAAGCAGTCCTGAAGGAAAAGAGGTTTGGAAGAAAAAATGCCAGGGGAAAAAAAGTGTAATGTAAATGTAATAACACATCAATATTTCATACGATGTCTGACCTCATGGCGCTGACAGACAGATGGCCGTACGAGCTGGCCCCGTTGGGCGTGCAACGAGCGTTGACGAAGGCCACGAGGGAGTTGGGCGAAGTCCGTATGACCGTCTGCAGGTCCACGCTGGGGTCAGACAGCGGCGAGATGGACAGCGCTCGCTTCTTACTCAGCTTTAGCATGGAGCGCGGCGTGGAGAACCTGGAGCCTGCTTCAAAGTGCCGTCATTAAAAAAAAAAAAAAACTGGCTCATAAATGCCTCGTTTAATAATGTTTGTTTTCTTACCGTCACCTGAGCCGATTTGATCAGAGGCCGACTGGCAGAAGTTGTGATGGGACATCATGCTGTTCTGGTTACAGTAGGGGGCGCTGTTGCCTGTGGAAATAGTAAATGTCCTCTAGTAGCCTTTATAAACATGTAATAACACAGTAATAACTACATTTGTAAATACAGTACTTCATTCTCTAGAGGGAGGAGTTCCCTTGAAGAAAAAGCACAGGTACGAACCCTGGGAATGAGCTAATTGCCTATAACATGGCACCTTTGACGGCACTCGAGTAAGCGCCCCATTAAAATTGAATGAAGGGAGCCGAATCATCGCACTTTCCCGCCAACGTCCCCCCCCATTAACAAAAACTCAAGCGTCTCCATGGCGACCATCACCGAACTCTCACACAAACCTTCCGTGGACGCCATGCTCCTGTGGCCCATCATTCCGAGGGGCTGCGGAGCCTGGGGGGGCCTCATGTATTGATCCAAGCAATGGCCGACGCTCTGCGCAGGTCCGTGGCCCGATCCGTGGGCCATTCCAGGAGTCAGGGGATTGTACATGGCTCTGCACTCCTGGGGAGGCCCGTTGAGGAGCGGGGCTCGCAACGAGGGGACGTCGCTGTACGGTGACTGGTCCGAGGGCAGCAAGCTGTGGGAAGATCCAGAATAGCATGCAATCAGTTCAACGCAGATTATGAAAGTCACAGGTGGTACTCATACTCTGTAGTTTACCCACCTGTTTTTGTCTATCTTAGGGGGGTGGCCATTTTGTCTTGCTGTTGACTGAAAATGACATCAGAGGTGCTCGGGTAACGATCAATCACGGCGTGCCTGTTTTTTGAGTTGGTCATGTGACATTCGTAAGCTGAGCCATTATTGGTTCTTATCTGAGTCCTGAGGAACTGTGATGTCATTTTCAGTTGTCAGCAAGGTTGGCCTATTTTAGTTAACAAAAACTAACAAAATAACTAAAACTACAAAACAAACTAAAACTAACTATAGTTATAGCGAAAATTACCTTTGTTTTAGTCTTTGGTAATTAATTATGACAAAAGCCTTTGGGGTTGATTTTAAGTGTGATTCATTTATTTCAAAATTAACCGGAATAAGGATGTTTGAAAGCGTGTCACACAGAAGTGACGTCATCTAGCAACAGCCAATAAAAAAGAACTTTCAAGATTATGTTACTCCTAGGCAACAATTTTGCGTGCTTGATTTTTGGCTCGGCTCGTCTTGCCTGCTTTTTCATTTAACTGAGCCGAAATGCAACACTCGGTAAGAAATACGTGGCTTTTTTCATTTTACCATGGTGTTTATTAAATATTGTACACAAGTAATACATTTAAAAAAAAACGAAAACTAATACTGAAACTAAAACTAAACTAAAACTAAGCATTTTTTTAAATAACTAAAACTAATAAAAAACTAACCAAACTGCCCTGAAAACTGTAATAACCATGGTTGTCAGTAAGTCACAAAATGGCTGCCACTTTAGAGTCTAAATTGTCCACACAAGTAATACATTGCACACACTTTTTTTTTAAAACGAAAACTAATACTGAAACTAAAACTAAACTAAAACTAAGCCTTTTTTTAAATAACTAAAACTAAAAACGAACACAACTGCCCTGAAAACGAATTAAAACTAACTAAATTTAAAAAACAAAACTCAAAATGAAATAAAAACGAATTAAAATGAAAATTCCCAAACTATAATAACTATGGTTGTCAGCAAGTCACAAAATGGCCACCACTTTAGAATCTGAATTGTCCACACAAGTAATACATAAAAAAAGAAAAAAAAACTAATACTGAAACTAAAACTAAACTACAACAAAGTTTAAAAAAATAAAATAACTAAAACTGATAAAAATGAACACAACTGCCCTGAAAACTAATTAAAACTAACTAAATTTAAAAAACAAAATTAATATATATATATATATAATATTTATTGTCCACACAATACATAAAAAAAACAAAAAAACAAAAACTAATACTGAAACTAAAACTAAGTTGTTGTTGTTGTTTTAATAACTAAAACTAATAAAAACGAACACAACTGCCCTGCAAACTAATTAAAACTAACTAAATATATTTATAAAAAAAACTCAAAACAAAATAAAAACTAACTAAAATGAAAATTCCCAAACTATAATAACCATGCTTGTCAGCAAATCGCAAAATGGCCGCCACTATCGAGTCTAAATCGTCCATAGCTGTATATACGAGCGTGAATACTTGTCTATTCATAACCCGCGATTGCTACTGACCACTCCGAGGTGAATTCCACGTCTCTCGCCAGAAGTCACCTGGGATATGCTCCAACTCACCTGTGACACTAACGAGGACAAGCGCAAGTACTGTATACGTCCAATGTGTATAAAAAAAACGTGGACTTTCCTTAGCTCAGCATGAGCTGGGCTGTGATGTTTCTTCCTCCCCACTAGAGGGCAGACTGTCCTTGTTTTGCTCCTCACTGATGGAAAAGAAGCCCTCTGGGTATTTCCCATCCCAACTTGGAGAACTTTCCAGTCTCCGTTTTGAGTTTCAACATCATTCCAGAAAAAAAACGTGTCTGTCTTTGTCCCTCCAAAAAAGAGGCTGCCTTTATCCGTCTGTCCGTCCATCCATCCGCCTACCTTGTCCTAATTCCCCCTTTCAGCTCTGTGAGTCTTTCAGCACATGTATTCGCCACTGGAGCTTAATCTGCGCCCTCTAATCCACAACTGCACCCCCCCCCCCCCCCCACACACACACACACACTTTCCCCTTTTCTCATCTGCCATTCAATCTGTTCAATTTCTCGGTTTCTCCCCGTGGCCCCTCCGATCCCTCTCCTCGCCTATCTCCTTCTATCTCCTCCACCTTCCTCTAGGGCCCGGCCCGTTGGCTCAATACGGTAACCTGAGCGGGGGCCGCGGGGCAGTCATGCAAAGCGCAGCGGGGGCCGGTCAGCCTGTAATTAGCAGCTGTCAGAGAGGCCGAGTCGGCCCCGCAACCTGGGTGGCATGGGGAACGAAGGGATGGGAGGGTGGATCGGTGCAGGGAGCGCAGAGCGGGGGAGCGAAGGCGGAGTTCGCCCCACAACAATTGCAGCGGGATGAAAATAGAATCAGCGTAAAATGTCACTTTTGAGGCTAATGGTGACGTCAGGAAAAATGACCTTGGGTTAAAGCAGTGAAGAGAAGGTATTCGGTTCATCACTTTTAAATGTGATTTAAAGGCTACTTAATGAGTTTTTGGATGAACAGGTGCTGGTTAAAAAATTAAAAAAAATCAGTTAATGTCCTTTTGGTTTGATTAGACAGACGCATTTAATACGAGTATATTCTCTTCCTCTTTCCTTAAGAAGCCTTACATTTGATTTTCCGAAATGATGGCTTTCTTTCATCATGTCATCCTTAAAATGACCCCCAGTGCTTTAATAATATGTAAAGAATTTGATTCATAAATTTGATTCATAAACAGTCAGGTGTGACAAAAGTGAGGCTACTTAATGAGTTTTTGGATGGGCACATTTCTACTACAATCTGTCATTTAAGTGTCTTTTTGGTAAAAGAACTGTTATGCATTTTCATGTCAGCTTGAACATTTTCGATTATTTGTATGCATGTATTTTATTCTTCTTTCCTTAAGAAACCTTAAGCTTGATTTCCCATAAATGAAGGACTTGGAATGACTAAAATAATAATTAATACTAAATCATTTTTATAGAAGCATATCCATATGAGCCTGAAAATGGTTGATCAGTTGTGTACACATATTTTATTATTCTTTCATTGAGAAAACTTAAATTTGATTTTCCCCAAAATGAAAATCCTTCCCAAATTCTTAAAACTACAGTAAATGCTTTAATAATACATTAAAACTTGGGATATAATTTCTTGAATGAGTAAATAGTCTGCACTCTCTAAAACATGAGTTAAGGCTACTTAATGAGTTTTGCTGTTCACACATTTCTTCTACAAATAATCATGTGACAGTTTAGATAAAAATTAAAACGACACCTAGTGCTTGAATAATGTGTAAAGAATTTGCTAAATTCGTAAATAGTCAGCTGTCTTTTAAACCATGAGGCTAATTAATGAGTTTTTGGGTGGGCACGTTCCTACTACAAAAGCTCAGCTGTCATTTAAGTGTCTTTTTGGTAAAATAACTATTATGCATATTCATGTCATTTTGAAAATGTGGGATTATTTGCATGCATATATTTTATTCTTCTTTTCTTAAGAAGCCTTAAACTTAATTTCCGAACAATGAGGACCTGGAATCACTAAAATAAATAAGCCTAATTATCCTTAAAATTAGTGACTGCTTCAATAATACAATAAAACTTGGTAACAAATTTCTCGAATTGATAAATATTCAGCACTCTGTAAAACATGATTTAAGGCTACTTAATGAGTTTTGATATGCAAAAATCCCTACTAAGTCATTTTAATGTCTTTTTTTTTACGAAATGGATATTGTACAGTACATGCATATCCATTTGGACTTGCAACAGGTGGATTAGTCATTTACAAGTATTTTATTCGTCTTTCCTTAAGAAGCCTTCCATTTTATTTTCCCAAATGAAGGCCGCAATTATCCTTAAAATGACAGCAAATGCTTCAAAAATACAATAAAACTTGGTAAATAATTTCTCGAATTAGTAAATAGTCTGCACCCTCTAAAACATGATTTAAGGCTACTTAATGAGTTTTGATATGCAAAAATCCCTACAAAGTCATTTTAATGCCTTTTTTTTTTTACAAAATGGATATTGTACAGTACATGCATATCCATTTGGACTTGCAACAGGTGGATTAGTCATTTACAAGTATTTTATTCGTCTTTCCTTAAGAAGCCTTCCATTTTATTTTCCCAAATGAAGGCCGCAATTATCCTTAAAATGACAGCAAATGCTTCAAAAATACAATAAAACTTGGTAAATAATTTCTCGAATTAGTAAATAGTCTGCACCCTCTAAAACATGATTTAAGGCTACTTAATGAGTTTTGATATGCAAAAATCCCTACTAAGTCATTTTAATGTCTTTTTTTACGAAATGGATATTGTACAGTACATGCATATCCATTTGGACTTGCAACAGGTGGATTAGTCATTTACAAGTATTTTATTCGTCTTTCCTTAAGAAGCCTTCCATTTTATTTTCCCAAATGAAGGCCGCAATTATCCTTAAAATGACAGCAAATGTTTCAAAAATACAATAAAACTTGGTAAATAATTTCTCGAATTAGTAAATAGTCTGCACCCTCTAAAACATGATTTAAGGCTATTTAATGAGTTTTGATATGCAAAAATCTCTACTATGTCGTTTTATAGTCTTTTTAGAAATTGATATTTTACAGTACATGCATATAAATTTGGGCTGGCAAAAGGTGGTATTTTAAAAGTATTTGATTCGTCTTTCTTTAAGATGCCTTACTTTTTTTTTTTCCCAAAATGAAAATTAATGCTCCAAATCTAATGCTTCGATCAAGAATTTCCTAAATGACTTAACAGTCTGCAATGTCTCAAACACGTCTTACCCTCTGGAGGGCTGTCCAGGCGAGGTGTCATAGTGATACAGCCCCTGGCGCGGCTGCATGTCCACTGGCATCGGAGCTCAGAGACGGCCGGCTGCTCCCCTTACGCCACCGACCTGCCGGCAGCGCAAACACAAGGACGGACGCACGCGGGTTAGTGAGCGCCAAAACCAAAACAAACCGAAGTACAATTGTAGACGCGTAGGACGTTAATAACAGAGCAAAGCAAACAAGAGAAGGCCTGCTCCCAAAGATGGCGTTTATTTTAAAAGCGGCGCTAGTGGTTTGGAAATGCATTTTATTAGAAGTACGAGTAGGAATTATGGAAAGAATAACTGACATTGAAAGCCACACAATGAAATGTTTACTGGAACTTTTTATATATTGTAGGAGTGTATGCAAAAGGCAGTTAAAAAAAAAAAAAAAGATCCAGGATTAAAACTCTCTCACCATCACAAGAAAATCCCGATTTTGCTCATTTTGACCTATTTCGACTCATCGGCCTTTGGCGACATCTATTGGCAACTTCGGGTGTTTCCCCAAAAAGAAATCCGAACCCGCTGCTGCTAATTCTTCCACTCAACACCTCTGACCCGGCCAGACGATCATGTTGCTGCCGTTCATGTGACGAGCGTCGAAAAAAAAAAAAAAAAGGTCGCGTCGGCCCTGAGATGAAAGCGTCCGTCTGCTGTTGCCAGGACCGTTATGTGTCCGCGCAAGTGTTAAAAAGGCAGCAGGGAGCTGTTTACGCCTCCCGAGTCACCTTTGGGGATTCAGAGTGTAAAGTTAGCAAGTGGCTAAATGACATGGGCGGCCCGCTGGTGCTAATTGCATGTATTGGCCACTGGCTTGACATGTATGTATGATAATTAGCTGCGAGTGCTAAATAGAGATCTCGCCGTGCACTTCAGCTGTCCAGAACTCGTAAATGCCACGACGGGGCGCTTACGCACACACAAGCACACACACACACCTGTCAGTCGCGCCAAAGGGGCATCACAATATTAGAGTGTCCAACAAGTCTGGAGAGGTCGCGACACTATTGTACAAGTGTGTAAGTGTGGTGGCAGGTGCAAGTCAAGTGTGTGTGTTGAAAAGGTGGTTTCATTAGTTGGTTAAAAAAAATTGTTCTATAATAATGATTGCTAAAAATGCAATATATATTCAGTAAGGGTGGGAATCTTTGAATTGATTCGATTCGATTCCGATTTTTGGGTGTGCGATTCGATTCAGAATCGATTTTTGATTAGGGGCGATTTTTTTATTCGAAAAGATTTGATTGACAATGATTTTTGCTTCAATTTATAGATGTTCAAGAAATCGCAATGATCTACGCCAGTCTGACTTGCTAATGCTAATTAGTGCTCTACTCGCGGCACTTTTAGCACTCAAAAGAACGACTCCACGCTGCAAAAAAACAACTTTTATTGGATTAACTTGATCGTGACTTTTTCCTTCTACTCGCTAATGTGGCTACAACTAAACAGTGTATCAGACCGCGTGGAACCACACTGCCCCTAATTGGTCAAATCTGGTATAACGTGAACAGCGCTCCCAATAAAGGCACACACAAACAAAGGGAAGACAGTATACAATTATTTAAATAAAATCGATTTTGGGACATTTAAAATTAATTCTGGATCGTACTAAAGGAGAATCGCGATTCTTACGAGAATCGATTTTTGCCACACCCCTAATATTGGTGCAGTCCAAACCAATCATCTATGAAAAGCTTGAACCAAGTTAAAATAAATACCAAAATTTTGAGATTAAAAGTGACATCGTGTTAAATATTTTGCCGTAATTTATAAAGTTGGAGAATATATTTTTTTTCTAAACTAACTAACTAACAAATAGGGGTGAGCCAAAAAATGTATTCTCATAAGAATCGTGATTCTCGTTGGTTGGGTTTTTATATATTCATTGAAAAATGTATAATCAAAAATGAAATGTATTAAAAGGATGTATGCATGTATTTAACATCCCATTTTTGTCATACATCTGGTTAGGAAGTCCGTGGTCCCGCCTAGTAGCATTGATGAAAAATGGTGCCCCCCCCAAACATTTAAATTGTCCCTCCCTGACTTATAATATTTATTTCCACAGATGAGATTTGTGCATGAAAAACTACTCAATTCTTATATAAATTCTAATAAATAATAAATATATATAAAGCAATTATTTTCTCATGTAATATATAAATAGCAGAGATTTTAGTCCTCCACACATGCATTTATCCTGCAGTGATAAACTTTGTCCTATTTTTGGCCATTTACTCATGAGAAACTTTGCCACTGCCCGGTGGAATTTTGCGGCACTGGCTTTGAGAGGGACATAACAGCGGAAGATTAAAAACCTCCGGAACATAAATCCAACGAGCGACCAAGACAAGCGGGTACAAACTGGCTCACATTTGCAACACGTTGAAACTATGGTCAACATCGGGATCCAAAGTCTGCTGTTACATGCAGGTTGGATGCGGTTCATGTATTGGTCCCTCCTGGCCAACACTTGAAGCTTGACCCTTGTTCCAAATTAAGCGCACACAAGACGGATGACAACAGTTGAGGTCCAATTCAACGCTCGTGTTTTTTTTAGCACTTAGCCTTTTGTCAGACATTTTGGGGTTTAGTAGACCTTCAAGATGTGTGATTCGGTTAGTTGAACACAAAGCTATGATGACAGATGAGAGACAGATTTGGAGAATGAATGAATGAATGACCAGTAAATATTTGGGCCTCGAGAGTGCCTGCCCGCCAATCAAGTGTGAAATCAAACCAAGTCCATTTTTGAGCTGCCTATTTTCAGCATATAACCCCTAGTGAGCAGTTCAGAATTTTTCCCTTACTGTCAGTTTGGCAAATTTACATAATACCGGCTCCACACTGAGTTTTTGTCCGGCCATAACTTGGCAGCTTGGCTCAGTGAAGTTCAGAGGTGGCAAATCCAGGTCCACAAAGTAAAATCCATGCCACAGTTTGGTTTTAGCTCCTGATGCTAGCTAGCTAGCTCCCTAGCACGTAAATGGGCACGCTAGCTAGCAACTTGGGCTAAAGCCAAACTGTGGTTAGGCTTTAGCTTCCTGATGCTATCTAGCTAGCTAGCTAGCTCTCTAAGATGTAAATGACCACCATGGGAGCTAGCTAGGGCGCTAGCTAGCAGCTGGGGCTAAAGCCAAACTGTGGCAGGGTTTATACTTTCTGGACCTGGATTTGCTACCTCTGGCACTGAAGTTCCACCATTTTTTTTTTATCTTGCCGACGTGTCTATTGCATGCGGCAAATAATCACACACTAATTGACAAGCATAATTTGGCATATTGGTGATGAAGTGCTGCCTACATGAGCGAAAATTCCAATTATAACTCATCTTTAGGTGACTTTTTTTTTTGTAATTTTGGGCTGCCTGAGAACAAGAAGCTGCTAGCTCAGCCTCTGGTCGTCATGGTAACAAAAGTTGTACTTGGCTTGGGTCCATGAGCAGTGGCTCATTTGCATAAGAAAGTACTGCCCCCTCAAACAGGTAGAACATTATTATTTTTGATCCTTTGCTATGTTATTAAGACAACTGCAAGTTGGTTTAAATGGCAAAAACATGCACAATATCTCCTCTTTAAGGGTAGCAATCGACCATGTGCATGACTAAATAGAAAAACGCAAGCAGTGTGTTGTCGTAAATCACAATGGGCGACATTTCCCCTAAATCATCAGATCCTCCTTCCTGTGAGGTGGTCTCCAGAGAGGACACACATTTCCACAGGTCGCCGGTCACATGGGACAAAATGACCTGACCCGGGCCTTTTCCCCCTTTGCACTCACTTTTGTGGAGTTTATTAAGTCTGCCACTTTTCGCAGAAAGTCAAAAGTAGCACTTTTTTTTTTTTTTATCTTCCAGTTGGGAAATGTAAATACACAGCATTGTATATTTTCATGCAGAAATCCTGATGTCCTGAACAGGATGGACAGTCTAGGAATTGGTAGTTACATGGGTGTTTATTTTTGTGTGAGAGATTCCTCAACTTGCCATTGACCAGCAATGGTGTAGTCCACCTTTCACCCCAAGTCAACTGGAACATGTTCATCCTGAACAGGAAGAATGGTTAGAAATTGGTTGCAAAAGTGTTAGCCCCCCTTGAACTTTTTGACCTTTTGCCACATTACAGGCTTCGCACGTGTTAAGTCAAGTTTATTCATACAGCCCTCAATCACAAAAGAGTCGCATGCCCACAGTTGACAAATATTAACGACATCCCCTGATCTAACCACAAAAGGGCAAGGAAAAAAACAAATCAGAAAAAAAGAACATCGGGTGAAAAATGAGTACGGAAGAGGATTAGGGCTAGTGAAGAGGAAAAAAATGTTGGCAGGATTCTCACTTTATTTATTATTATAAAGTCAGAATTCCGACTTTAATCTCAGATTTCTCACTTTATCACTTTAATCTCAGAATTCTGACTTTAAAGTGCGAATTCTGACTTTAATCTCAGAATTCTGATTTAAGAATTCTGAAGAAAAAAATAATTTTGACTTTGTGACGTAGAGCTATGAATTGTGGGGGAAGTCAGAAAGTCAGAATTCTGAGAATAAAGTCAAAATTCTGACTTTAAAGTCAGAATTATGTGATTAAAGTCAGAATTCTGAGAATAAAGTGAGTAATCTCATGATTCTGACTTTAAAGGGCGAAATCTCACTTTAATCTCACAATTCTGATTTTAAAGGGATAATTCCGATTTTGTGGCATAGAGCTATGCATTGTGGGGGGGGGATGTTCAGAAAGTCATAATTCTGAGAATAAATTGACTTTAAAGTCATAATTCTGTAATTAAAGTCAGAATTCTGAAACTAAAGCAAGAATTCGCACTTTAAAGTCAGAATTCTGACATTAAGTCAGAATGCTGCTAATTCATTTTTTCCCTTTTCACTGCCCCTAATTCTCTTCCAAACCTTGAGAAAGGACTGCTAATGTGGAAATCCCCTTTTCTTGGATGAAAATGTCAAGAATTTGAAGAATCAACACCAAGTGGGAATGAAACGTATGCCATATTTTAAACAATTTTTTCCAAATAAATAACTTAAAAGTAGGGTGTGCGTAATTATCCACCCCCCTTTTCTCTCAGTGCAGCCAACTGACTCCAGAAGTTCCCTGATGATTTCTGAATGTCCACATTTTGTCTACATGGCTAAACTGACCTTGAACAGGATGTTTGATGTAAAAAACTTTTTTTTTTTTTTAATTGGTGTTTTTTGTATCAGGACTGTTAGTGGAGTACTTCAGACAGACTTCTTTCTGGATTCCCCAACCAGGGTGTATTTCCCCTTTCATCAACTTAGGCCGTCCCTGAACAGGATACATAGCATAGAATAGAAAATGGTCGATGCCTGCTGGGTTATTTGCATCCGAATTTCGGAACACAGTTCATCACAATTCGACTGCGGTTTGGCCTGAAATGTCAACAAGTGCAATCCGATGATTGCGATTGTGCAGACTACAAGTTCAAGTTCTCCGCAGATTCAACTCACTGATTGTGTTCCCTGGCTGCCATCTCTACTTGACTGTATCGCTGTCTCCTATCTCTTGCTGCCTCCACCCTCATTCCTCCTCCTCTCGCTCTCTCTCTCTCTCTCTCTCTCTCTCTCTCTCTCTGGGCTCATTCCTACTAACCCCCCCCCCCTCCTCCTTCTGGCGGCGGTGCAGTCGAGGTGGGTGTTCTCGGGGCTGTTATGACTTAGAGAGACGATAATGGCAGCTATAATGTAGCCAGCCGTTCCTGATGTGGCCGGCCTTGCGGAGGATAGTGTTGTGTTAAGGCTGGAGGGCGGGGGCGAGGGGGGAACCCTCATCCAACCACGGGGGCCAGAAAACCCCGCCCTCTCGTTGCCTTACTCTTCTCCGCCCTGCAACCTACTGACTTTTTGCGGCCCTCTTATTTTCCTTCAGTGGTAAACTTTGTTTTTAAATTCTGGTTTTGTTTTGCTAACCCCACCCCACCCGACATAGACTCTCAAGGGCTTGCCCCCCCCATCCCCACACACACCCACCCACTTGCCTCTTCGCCCACTTTCCCTATCCACCCTCCTCTCTGTTTTTACCCCTTTTACTAGTGAATTCCTCACAATTGCTGTAATGTGATGATGGGATGTCGGGGGGGCTCGCAAAGGCCACCAGGCTGGAGACATCACCGTAATGTACAATAAGCCTTCACTCACTGACCTGCCGCAGGCCAGATTAGTGTCAGTTCAACTTCCTTTGAGCGTCATGGAAGTGACTTTAATTCCCTTTTTTTTTTTTTTTTTTTGCTTTAGCGTGACACTCACAAGATATCAAACAAGGGGAAATATCATAAACTGTTTTTTACATTCAATTTAGTTATATTTGTAGTGTTGTATTATGTTTAGTTTGCCTTTAAAAGGTACAATAATTAAAATAATTCATTTCGAAAGGGAAAGATTATTTGAGATATGAGCGTTTTGAGTTATGAGTGGTGGAACAAATTGACGCCTCCTTAAAATAATCACCTCAGGTCAATTTTTCAGATTTTTCAGGAAACATAATAAATTTAACCATTTGCATCATGGGGAGATGAATTTGTCCCAAAAAAATTATATTTTTTTTACACACAAAAAATGACGTAGGCAATTATTTTAACACATTCACTCCCAGCCATTTTCACTGAAGCAACCCCCTTCGCTCCAGGCTGTTTTACTGGATTTTGAGTGATTTTGCAAGACCCACATAATATTGTGTTCTATTGCTATAAAAACATGGAACCTACCTAAAGAAAGATTAGAGTCTCATCAGGAAAAAAACAATATTTGTATCTCTTTCCATTTTGCAGCAATTAGCATTACAATGTAGCTAAGTTTCATCAACATTCACAGTCCTGCTGTCAAAAAGAGCTTGTTGCAACATGGCCCTGGCTGTTCTCTTATACTCTGCTGCCACCTTCTGGCCGTTTTTTTGTAATAACTCCCATAGCTTTAAGTTACTTCTTTATGCCAGAAGCTGTATCAAAGCATATAAAAAAATTTGAAGGATTGAAGGACAAAATATTAAAAAAATATCAAGAAAAACATTTTATTTTTGAACTGTTCCTCTAAAATCACCCAAACATTTTTTTTCTAAATTGAAACCCATCTGCATTTAATGAAATGATTTTTTTTAAAAATATCAAGTAACACTCATTGAGAAAGTGTGGTCATAATCCTTGATAATCAGTGTTTCTCTTAGCTTTGATCCCTCAGGTTACCGAAAGCCGCAAATCATCCTGTGTTGAAAAGAAGACAGAATAGTAAAAGCTAATGTTTACTAGACTCGCTTTGTGGCTTAGCCCAGTCATCAAATGGGCTAATTCACACCTCGGCTATTCAAGTATTGTAAACAGCGGCTGCCGATTTGTCTCTGTTGGCCTTCTCACACTGTCAAAATGAAGCGTTGATCCCTTGTTGCTACACAGCCAGAGTGACTGATGACAGACATGGCGACATCCCCGGAAGACTTTGTTCATGACGACACTCCAACAGTAGCAGGCGGGAGGGAACACTTTATTAGCAGTATTCATGTTGTGTTATAACAATGTTACAACATGGTAATAACAATCTTAATTTTGATTTTTCTTTTTCCAGATGTTTATTTTATTTATTTATTTAAAAAAAAAAAAAAAAAGGTTTTGTGCAATTTTTGAGTCGTGTATTTCAAGTTAGTTTGATTTCTAACTCTAAAATTTTGTGGAAATTTTGAGGTGAATTTTTTCAAGACTGTTTTACAACTCCCAAAATTTGTGCAACTTTTGAGTAGTGTATTTAAAGATTTTTTTTTTTCTAATTCAATAATTTTACGTTTTGCTTTGCTCTTTGGTTTTCACACTGTGATTTTGTGTAAGGATTGGGGTACTTTTTTCCCGCCAAAATGTTGACATCCAAAATATGTGCAAATTACTCACAATGTTTTTTCCCAAGCTCCAAAATTTTGTGTAACTTCCAAAGTATACAGTATCAAACATGATTTTTTTTCTTCTTCTCTGAACTAAAACATTTTGCGCGTGGAACAAAAAGAAAAAAGACATGTTTTTCGTTAAACTTTCCTTCTGCACTATTTCAATGCTTCTCTGCAGGCCACCCAACTGTCTAGCTGCACATACCTGTGGTTTCCGGCCTCCCCCTGACACACACACACACACACACACACACACACACACACACACTTTTTTTCCCCAACATGTCAAACATGTATGAGCAACGTTGTCTCTCCTCTTGTCTTGTCCCTTTGTCAATTTTTGTGTGTATTTTCCCCATATTTTTTTTATAACAAAAAAAAAAACATTGTCAACTTTTGAGGTTTTCTTCTCCATATTAACCCCAAAGTTGTCAATGACTTTTATTTCCCATTATATAATTTCCACATCCTACTCCAGCCACCCTATCCCAACTACACGCGCACACGCACACATTTTCTTCCTTCCCCCAACGTGTCCGACATGTATCAGCGACGTCGGCTCCTGTCTGGTCTTCTCCCCCGTTGCTTATTCTTCTGCGTGTTAGCCGCGTAGCAGCTAGGTAGAGCCCCGCTGAAAACCGCAAGTATTTCTTTGAACTCCTTTTATGGAGAAGCGCCGGAGGAAACGGGGCTGGCAAGAAAAAAGAAAAAGAAAAACGACGGAGGCGGGCGGGAATGATAGATGCGTAGAGCAGATGAGGAGAGCTGGAATCACACAGCTGGCTCGCAGCTGCGGACGGCAGCTTGCGCTAATGCTAATCTATAAACAACAAAGGAAGAACCCGGGGGGGGGGGGAAAAGACATCGTAAATTCTCCACTACGACTAATTAATCATCACTCTTCTATAAAAAGCCGTTTAGGCATTTTTCTATATCCAACATGGGGTCCATGTACTAGTAAGTTTCAGACCCCTGGTAGTAGAATGACTGTGTGCTACTAGTGCCACGTTTGATCTCAAGGAATGCTGAAGGAATGCTTAAAGCCAATAGTTACTGCTCCACTAGTAGTATCAACTAGTGCACAGTTTTGCCTCATAACATGAAATAGTCCTACTAGTATAGCTACTTAAGTTGTTAGTCTGCAAAAAAAAAAGTACAGTAGTGTAAATAGTTACTAGTAAGACACAGTAGAGAGAATATTAGAATCCACTTTGCGTCAAACTTTTGACAGGTGTGACGTCACCTCCGGTCCCGGCGGCCCTTCACTTCATGTCTATGCCCCGCCCCCTCCGGCCTCTTTTGGCACCTTGCCAAGGGTGAAGTCACTTCTAGTCTGGCCCCTTCTACCCGAATATGGGCACGTTTCCTACGACGTCGTAATTCCAGCCCCACCCCATATGCCCATATTTGGACTTCCAATGATGTTCTACTAGTGCACTGAATTGAGTCACAAGTGAGGACCAAGAGTGTACTAGTACATGGACTAGCAGAATAAATGAAAAATGTTTATTCTACTAGTGCCCCCTTTGGCCTACTAGTACACAATTAAACCTCACAAGTAAACAACTGTGCTGTACTAGTAACGCCACTAGGCCCAACAAGTAGGCAACATAACATACTAGTAGCCTCCTGGACTTTCCTAGTAGCACCACTATGCTTACTAGTTTTACCTCACTAGTAGCAGTAGCAGTAGTTGTCGTATTAGTGTGCAAAAATGCCACATGAACCTTAAGCTACATATCAAGGATGTCATGATCGCTCTTCTACAGTTGTTGTACTACGGCTAGTTGTTATACTAGTGCACTAAATTGTCTTGCTAGTGAAGACCAAGAGTGTACTAGTATGCAAACTCTAGTGATACACAATTAAACCTTACTCGTAAGTTACTGATCTGCACTAAAAGCCCAACAAGTAGGCATTTGTCACACACTTGACACTTGTAGCCTCCTGAACCGAACTAGTAAAGCCAAAATGTCTAATAATAGTTTTTCCTCACCATAGTTATACTCGTGCACTGAATTGTGTTGCTAATGAGGACAAAGTGTGTAATAGTACACCAACTAGTAGAACAAATGTCTTACTAGTCATATTTTTACACTAATAGTGCCACGTTTGTCCTATACGAGTAGGCACTAGTACTCCCAACTCTTTTTTTTCCACCACTGGCAACATATAATTGTTCTACTAGTTGTTTTAATATTAATATTTAATAGTGAAAAAACTTACTACACTGTAAATTTTTAAAAGGCTTTCTCACTATTTTAGTAACGTACTGTAATTGTGCTACTAGTATCCAGCATTGTCATAGGGGGGAAAAGCATTACTAGTAAGACACAAGTGTTCTACTAGTGCACTGAATTGTCTTACCAGTGAGAACAAAGAGTGTACTAGCTGACGTTTAGCTGAATCTCAAGGATACGTTTCGATCCCTTTGATATCCATACTAGTAGGCCAAATGTTGCACTAGTAGTGGTTAAAAAAAAAAAAAAGTTCCCATTGGTTGTACAGTTTGGTCGCCTGGGCTCATCCTTGTCACCACCAAGCCTTTTTTTTTTTCCCTGACACCAGCGGCTCAGTGGAAGCCCAAACCAGATCATTATCCACTGGGTTTACATAAGCACCGCAGTGATTATAAGAAAAATAATAATCCTAACAGTCTTGGGTGGGCAACCCATATTTATAGGCGGGCTGCCGCTGCTACTTATATATTCCTTTGCTGCGCAACAGCTGGAGGAAGAGAGACATAAGGGCACCAGAGTGTGCGTGGGTGGATTCCCGGCGCATGTGTGCGGCAGAAAAGCGGGAAAAGACCAGGATGGCGCAGTCGACGTACACTACAGGAGCGAGCGTGTGTGTGGGAGGAAACCGCCGGACATGCATGATGACAACGCGGAGGAGTAGCAGGCATGGACGCTTCATGTGGATTTTATTGCGCGTTAACGGTTGAGTCAGTTTAGTTATGTTATGAAATGTGTCCAGAGAGATGAATGGACACAAAATGGCGGATTGGTGTGATGTGGTTTCCTGTGTGGAATTCCTTACGTCATAATGACGCCTTTCCACCGAGCGCTACGGTACAGTTATGATAAGTTGAAGTTGGCGTGCGTTGCGAATGCGGCGCGATCGCAGCCAAGTTTCCATCAAGTGGTACCAACCTTGGCCAACACACTCATAATATAAAGCGAAGTAAAAAGCAACGTTTTTGCTAGGCTACATTTTCTAGACAATAAAGGTATTTGTCGTTTCTTTGCTATCTCTCATAGTCTACTTATAAATATAAATAAACCATTTACTGATTCATAAGATAACCAGCCAATCACAGTAATCAATTGACATGACATTAACAAACACGTTCCATTTTAAATCCATCCCTGTTGTGTTATAGCCTCATGCTAGATAGCGCTAAGCTAGTTTGTCTCTCAGCTAGGTCCAGCATCCAAGTTTGCTAACTGCCTTCGGTTGTTGCTAGCATGACAGGCTAACAACGGAATATCGATAAAGGTGTTGATACACTGTCTAGCTTGGCTTCATTGGCTGACTGCTTAAAAGTTTAACTTAATAGTCACTAGCCAGCTAAATGTTACCACGCGGAAGTCACGCTCGAACGTAGCACGCTTCCACATGACGGCTAAGCAATCACATACCACATAATGTATTTGATTAGACATGATTTTAAAATCAATTATATCTCATATACTTTTTGTTGGACAGCCAAGACATTTAGTACTTTTTAGGTAAAAAAAAAAAAACTATTATCAGGTTTCAGTATTCTTAGGCATAATGCATCGTGCTTGCCGTACACAACATGAGCTCTCCTCATGTGTGGTCCATCAAAGGGCCTTGCTCATTAATCACCACTAATTATTTCCCCCCCACTCGTTTTAGTGCCTTATTGTCTCTCTGGCACAGATACACACACACACACACACACACACATACATGCGGCACACACATGTAGTCTACTGTATGCATGCACACACTATGCGCAGCTGTGCGTGTGCGCATGTGCGTCTGATGTCCCCACCAGGAATGTAATTAAGATACATTAACATGACTAAAAGGCAACAAATGACTCGTTAGGAGAGGGGAGGATGCTAATGCTAATGCTACAAACAATACCCCTTTCTCTGTCTGTAATTTATGATTTATGATTGTAATGACGTTGATTTTTGTCAAGAGAGCCACAAAGGTCTAAATCACATTGTATATGTACATAATTAGGATTATGTTGATGTTTATCTCTGTCAAAAGCGAAAAAGACTAAACAATACACAGCATATGTATTTACAATTTATGATCATGTATTTATGAGTAAACAAAAGGACTTGTTGAAAAGGATTTTTTTTTGTTTTAGTAAATTAGTGGCTGTAAAATGCATTAATTAAAATATTAGTTTATATTATTAAAAATCCTTTGTATTAATATAATTTTTTATATTTTCCAAAAATACTATTATAATACTACTGTAAATGTAAAATATCTAAAAAGAAATATATAGACTTTTTGTCTGTCTTAACTTTATTAAAATAGTATTTTTGAATTGTTCGTCAATTGGAAAAAAAGAATGTATTTTAAAAAATTGTAAAATGTCTGGCTGTTAAAAACAAATATTTCTGAAATTTAAATGTAAAATGTTTGTCTGTTATTTATTTTTATTTTTTTATTTAAACAAATAATATAGTAACTGTAAAATGTATTTTCAAATATGAACAAAAACAACAAAAAAGTGTGAAATATATTTTGTAATAAGTAGAGTATTCCCTCGTTTTCCGCTGGGGTTAAGTTCCAAAAAATACCCGCAATAAATGAAATCTGCGAAGTAGTTAGCGTTATGTTTTACATTTATTATAAATATTTTAAGGCTCTAAAACCCCTCAACACACAGTTTATACACTTTTCTCATTTTCTCACATTACTCTCTTGTTTAAACATTCTCAATGTTCAAACCTTCATAAATTTTACAAAATAGGTACATTATTGTAAAAGAAAATGCATGCAAAATTGCACACAGAAAAAAAGCTGTGTTATAGCGATGGAACACATACATGTCTGTCTAAACTATTTACATTTTTAACCAACAAAATAGAGTGTTCCAGGAAAATTTGTCAATGGTGTCACATAGCACAATAGCGCTAATGATGGTTTGCATGAAATGCAATCAACATGCAAGTGAAAGCTAAATCAAAGATATCCCAACCAAAAGGAAAGAAAGAAAGAAAAACGAGTAAGCGTGAATCACTGGAGAAGGGGGGGGGAAGAAAAGAAGCAAATCTGGCGTCCGTCATGTTGTTTTGTAGCGGATGACTCACTGAGTCTGTGTGTGGTATTCATGGCCTCCTTTCTGCCGCACAAAGGCAGGATGGAGGGAATCGGAGGGGATCCAAAAGGGGGAAGAAAGAGAGAGTGACAAAGAGGAAGAAAAAGAAGCTGATGCTCGCAGACGAACAGAAAGAAAGTAAAAGAGAGAGAGAGAGAGAGACGCTATGCTTGAGCGGATCTTTTGACTGACAAGAGGAGCACTGTTGGCGTCCCGTTTCGCAAACTGTATTTATTGTCCCACCTTATCATGGCAGGCTCAGCGCCAACAAATACTCACTGATGTTCATTTTGCTTTTTTTTTTTGCTTTTTTTTTAATGGATTGCTATCGATACTATAGAGCATACTGTATATACAGTGAATGAAAAAAAAAAAGTCTACACACCCCTGCTCAAGTGCCAGGTTTTTGTGAAATGAAAACATGAGCAGGTGTTCACATCCGTCCATTAAGCAGGACAACTTTGTAAATCTTTTTTTTTTTTCTGGAGAGCTCAGTATTGTTCATTCGGTAATTTTACTGATTTGACATGTCATCATCATTGCTCTCTTTTTTTTAATTTTTTTTTTTGTATGTGGGTGAGTACGTGTATGTGCGTGCGAGTGTGTGTGTGTATTCATTAGTTCACCTAAAACCTTTTAAAAAATCCCATACCGTTCACCTAAATCGAACACTTCCAGCCAGAGTCGTGAGGCCGTCAGGAGACCCGAGGAAGGACCAAAGAAAACTACTTGTACTGGTACTTTGACGTAAATCTAAAAATATACAATATAATTTTCTCGCCCAAAGTCAGCTGAGAGCTTCACCGCCGCTAACACTGAAAAAAAAAGTCGAGCTAAAACTGGCCCAACTGGTCGATTGTCTTCCCAGACTTTTGGATGCTGGATTGCACTGTAGCAGAAGTTCCACTAAATTGTCCTCGCAGGACAAACAAAATTCCACGTCGGGCGACAATAAAAGGCCAAAAGCACGTCTTCTTTAAGGGCGAGCGGACGTTTGGTATTCATTACCGGCCATAAAGGTCTGACAAAGAGAAGGCTCGCATGTCGTGGAGAAGAGAGAAGAGTGCTTGGCGAGGTTCGAGCGGAGAGTAGCGCGCGGCTGAAGAAGTTCCTGCGCCTGCCAAAGTGGGGGTACCTGAAGAGGGCCAAACATTAAGCCGCGGGGTCCGCGTTGTAGGACCCTTGGAGAGTTTGTCTTGTAATTGAGTCAATTGTTCATCCTCTCCCCCCCCCCCCCCACACACACACACGGCCCCCCCTCCTTCTTGCCTTGTTGAAGCTGCCTCAGCAAATCTTCCTTTAAAAGCTGGCCGAATAATTCATGCTCTCTCTCTCTCTCTCCATCCATCTATCTCGTTCTCCTCTTGCCCCCCCACCCCTCCCGTCCTCCCCTCCTTCTCCCGCTCTTTTACGTCTTGTCTGTTGTCTCCCAGGATAATTGTGCGCTGAGTCAAAGACGTCCGTTTGGGAGGGAGATCAGCCCAAATCTTTTTACAAGCGCCCTCCCCGCACATTTGTCGCCCTCTCCTACATTCTCCTCCTTCTTCTTCATTCCTCCTTTTGTTTGCACCGTGGGATGAATTCTAATCACTCTCCACCTTCGATTGCCCCCCCCCCGCCCCCCTTCCCGGTTTATGAGTCAAACTGTAAGGCCACTAACCCTACAGAAGAATTTGTGAATGTGAAGATTCAAAAGATCTCAATAAAAAAAAAAAATCGAAAAACAATATAAAGTACGGCACCGGTCTTGTTTCTATTTTTCAGTATGTGTCCCTCAGTGACAAAAATTCTCGGAGACTAGAAGTTTAAATAGCATAGGCCAGGGGTCAGCAACCTTCCCTGTCAAAAAGGCCATTTTTGGCCAAATAAGTAAAAAAAAAAAAATCTGTCTGGAGCTGCAAAACATTACAAATTGTTATGAAGGAAACAGTATGTTAGTGTAGCCTAATGTACTGAAGGCCCAAGAACTAATTAGAGCCGCACCATAACACAAAATTATGCAGCATCCAATATTTTGACATTCATTTTCTTCCTCCTTTCGTTTTTAATTTTTTGTGTGTGTAATTTTTCATACTTTGTTTTTCATACATTTTCAGATCCTTCCTGTACATTTTTGGCAATTTTATGGACATATGGTCTATTTTCTTCCTTTTTTGGACATTTAATGGCTATTTTTGAAATTTTTTTGGTGTTTTTCCGTGTTTTTTGCTGGCAATTTTCTGATATTTTTGGCCAATTTTGTGACCATTTTATGGTAATTTTCGGGATTTCTTCTTTTATTTTTGGACACTTAAAAAAAAAAAATCTGACTTTTTTTATTCAATTCTCTGACTTTTTTTTTTTTTTTAACAATTTCATGGACATTTTATTTATTTACTTTATGCTTTTCCTCTTCCTTTTTGGACATTTTATGGTCACCTTTTGATTAAAAAAAAAAATCATGTTTATCCGACAACTAAAAAATTTGGACTCTGACATATTTTGGAATATTTAATTATTCATTTTTTTTCTAAAGCATTAATTCATCTGAAGAATATTTGGTAAATAAAAAAAAGTTTTAAAAAAAATATTAATTTCTACTAAGAGATCGACAGGGGGCCACAGGAGAGGGACTAAAAGAGCCACATGTGGCTCCAGAGCTGCAGGTTGCAGAACCCTGACATAGGCCAAATGTTTGTAACAGCCAAGGGGACTGGCGAGAACGGGTTGGGGGTGTAGTGGGGGATGGAGGGATGGATGGGGGGGGGGGGTCCACATTGCATTAGTGGAGAGCCATCATTTTTAAAAGCCTCCTTCATTTAAGAACACTTTTGTTTGCGCAAGGGCTCCAGTGCGCCGCTCCTACTGTGGCGCCTTTTCCTCCTCCCGAGGGCCACCGTTGTCATTCACCGACGACGTGACAGGTGCTCTTAAGGACAATCGCGCCGAGGACAACAGCGTGACACGGGGCCGCAGGGATGAGTGACAAAGAGAAAATGATGACTCCCGCAAGAATGCAGTGGAGTGAAAAGGGCAAACTTCCTGACAACCACCAGTTAAAGTGCGACGCAAGCGTGATAGTTTTGGGTTTTACAAGCTTTGCCTCGTTTCCTGCACGCTGCACATTTGGCCTGGACCTTTACGATGTCAAACCAGGAGCGTTAGCAGAATTTAGTAGGGAAAAACACAAAATGCATTAAATATTCAAGCATAAGATGGGGATGTGATGCGTGGAAAATGATATATTTTGTCATGAAAATAATTCTTTCTTTCTTTTTTTTTAATAACAAAGTGTAGTAGGTCTACTTGTAGTGAGTTACATTTTTTTTGTAATTTGTAGTGGAAAAAACTTTAAAAATATGTATCCAATGTTCAAATGCTAAACCCACTTAAATGTAATTTCCTTACTTAATTCATTCACTGCCATTCACGGCTATACACGTCAAAATTTCATTTTAACTATATCTATTAGTTAAACATTTTTTTCCACTTTTGTTGAAAATCTCTATATTTTTTTATTGTACATTTAGTTTTGTACATAAAATTTGTGATTAATCGCGAGTTAACTAGTGAAGTCATGCGATTAATTACGATTAAAAACTTTAATTGCCTGACGCCCCGAATTTTTTATAATATTTTCTTTCTTTTTTTTATTTATTCATTCACTGCCGTTGACGGCTATAAACGTCAAAAATTCATTTGAACAATTTCTATTAGTTTAACATTTTTTCCCATTTTTGTTAACAAGAGTATTTTTTTATTTTTTAATTATGTAAGTAATTAACTTAATAGGGAAAAAAAGGGAGGATGAGAGTGTGCATTGGATCAAAAATGTTGAAGACATCCTCATAACATTAAATGTCAAAATAACTAACACATAACAGGTGCTCTTCAAATCTGGCGGACAAAATTTTTTTTAATTACGTGATTAATTGTGATTAATCAAAATTCTAAAATGTGATTAATCTGATTTTAAAATCGAATCGTTTGACAGCTCTATTTTTTTTTTTTTTTTACTAATTGCATTATATGGCATTTGCTAAATTCGCTATTAAACTGTTTTGGGGACTGAAATTGTAATGAATTTTAAGAAACAGTTTGCCAAAGACAAAGCAAACCAATAAAACCTGTCAGTTTTCCACAAGTTGTCCTTCAAAATTCTAGTTACCGGTAATGTTATCTATCTATAGTTGGTGTGAGTTACCCTACTAAATCCTCAACTAGTGCTCTGAAACGTTGACCGAATTGAAAATCAAAAGGCTGTTTTTCCTTGTTAAAGTCAGGATGAAAGAAAGCCATCAACTACTTGATCCACACGCTCACTGCTTCGCTGGGCTCCTCTCTCGTCCTGCTTGTCGAGTGTTTGTTAGGAAATCCTGAACAAACGGCGGCTGTTTGTCCTCACTTTGTCAATGACGGCTTTTTATAGACTTCTGCTATTGACAATCGCGCGACTCCCGATGGCCTCGCGCACACGCTGGATAACACTGAGCAAATAGGTGTATGTACACACAATTCACAAACCGCTCTCACTACCTCACATGTGAATCACCCCGTAGGGGAGATGGCTCTATTAGAGAGATTATACATGATACTTTGGAGGGAAGCATTGATAGTTAGATGTAAATAAGAACAAAGGGAACCAAAGGAAGTGAAAATAGACAGAAGCATTGCACAGTATCTAGAAAACACACATCAATAAATATATACTATGGACTCGATTTGGCGCAAAAGTCATCGAAACTGGGTTTGTGCCCAAAAAAATCGATTCTTATAAGAATCGTGATTCTCATTTAGTACCATTCAGAATCGATTTTAAATGTCCCAAAATCGATTTTATTTAAATTATTTTATACTGTCTTCCCTTTGTTTGTGTGTGCCTTTATCGGGAGCGCTGTTCATGTTGTACCCGATTTGGCCACTTAGGGGCAGTGTGGTTCCGCGCAGTCTGATACACTGTTAAGTCGTAGCCACATTAGCAAGTAGAAGGAAAAAGTCACAATCAAGTTATTCCAATAATAGCTGTTCTTTTGAGTGATAAAAGTGCCGCGAGTAGAGCACTAATTAGCATTAGCGAGTCAGACTGGAGTAAATCATTACGATTCCTTGAGCATCTATAAATTGAAGCAAAAATCTTTGTCAATCAAATCATTTTGAATCAAAAATCGTTCTTAATCGAAAATCGATTCGGAATAGAATCGCACACCCAAAAATCGGAATCAAATCGAATCGTGAGACATTCAAAGACGCCTGCTTAGACCATGTCTGGTAAGCAGATGGTCTCATGCAACCTATTTCATTTATAAATATGTGGACATTTAAAACCCCCTGGATCTCCTTTTTCACTGATACTTTCAGAAATGACATTTTCCATTTCATTGTACAAGTTTCTCGTCCAGTCAACTCGACGAGAAGACAGCAGGACTCTCCAGAATCCTTTGACCGCCACTCTCAAGTGAAGGAGCAAGCCGTCAACGGCGAGAAAGAAAGTGAGCGGAAAAAGGAGATGTGAGAAAAAGGGCGGGCAAGAAGACAAAACCAAAGGGAGCAGACCAGCGCTTGTGTGTCAATGGAGGAGATCATGGACGGCGGTAGGGGGCTCAGCCTTTGACACAATAGACCCCCAACTGAGCCAAGACCCTTAATACCCATACACCTATTTCACACATCTTTTCAAAGCACCCCTACAACCCCAATCCACTAGTCCCGCCCACCCTCCTCATCCTTGATACTGTGGCCATGCTGACATTAGCGAGCAAGCCTGCCTGTTGCAACCAGGGACACCTTGTCTTTGTGTATTGGCGGACAATGGCAATAACTCAGGACGGGGCAGTGAAAGCTTCCTCTGTCCTGGCAGGGAGCTGTTAAGAATGACAGCGGCATCAAGTGTTGGTGATAAATGGCTCATTATCATGTGACCTAAGGCGAAGTGTGGGGCTACTAATGAGCCTCGGTATCGAAATCGATCCATTTTCTGTACCTGCTTGTCATCATTGGGGTCATTTTGAAGGCATATAAATAAGAAAACACAAAATTCCTCATTTCTGGAAATGAACAGTTTTTAACCCCTGGGCGTTATTATAGTTTGACTAAATTCTTGTAATTTTTGCCAAAATCTGTCATTTCCTTTGAACTGTGATAACTTAGTCATTTATGAATATTTTTGACACTTTCAACCGCTCAAAATGTTCACTGGCATCAGACCTTTCTATACATATATAGTTTTTTAAAAAAACAACTTTTTTTTAATGCCCTCTATGGACAATAATAGCAGTATTATGCTAACAGCAAAATTAACTATGCTGTATATATATATGTAAAATAAAGGTCTAATTTGAATATTTCATATGACATAGTTAGAGGCTCAAACAAGTCCATAAGTCATAACAATAGAATTTTTTTAGGCATGCATTTTGTATTCATTTATTAGCCTTTGGCGCCACCTAGTGGATTTTTGTGTTAACACTCTAAACACACAAATTCCTCTATTTTCATGTTTATGACTCGTCAAAGAAGCGATTGCATCAGTAATCATGGAAAATGCATTATAACACATCAGGTTTACAACATATCAAAAACTGTGATTTATAATGGGAGTCAATGAGCCAAAATCGGGCATTATTACAACAACTTCGTGTGAATCTCTCCCTCCTGTTTGGTAATAATTATAAATTACAGCATGGCGCCAATTTGAACTTCTACATTTTTAAACAATCCTGGTAAAATGTCAGGTCCCTAGTTTATTTTTTTCAAATGCTTTTTCTTTGATGAAAACAGAAAAACAGAAAAAAGCCAGAAAATGGACAAATAACGCCCAGGGGTTAAATATGGAAATGAGGTAGAAATTGCCTTCTGAAAATATTTTGCCATATGTTTAATGTATATGAATAATTCACATTTTCAACTTGAACTACAGATATAAATGAACTTCACCATTTTCAAATTTTCTAATTGACTGAAGACACTCAAGGCCCAAAATGTGTTGCGCAATCCATTATCTCACATTATGTTAAAGACTAAATATTTCAACTGTGACATCAAATTTATGTGAGTGATTTGTGTGTGCAATGAGAGAGACGCGCAAACATTTTTTTTCTCCTCAAAAAGAAAACACTTTTGAAAAAAAATCTTTGGGAGCCGGAGAGGAAAATTCTACCTCAACATCCTGGGTAGCTCCAAGGGATTTCTGGCTGCGACCCAAAAAGTGCTGAAGGCTTGGTGAAGAAGGCCTTTGTGGCCTTAGCGACTTGGCAGTTTTTTAACTTCGCGTTGGCAAAATGGTCGTTTTCCATCAGCGTATAGATCAGGTTGGGGAAGTATAACTACAAAGTACTTAAGTAGATTTTTCAGGTTTCCTACTTGATTTGAAAGTTTATTTTTCTCAAGGCTTCTTACTTTTGCTCCCTACATTTTGACACAAACCTCCTTACTTTTAATGCTAAGTTTAGCTAGCTACTATAGAAAAGTTGTAATTAAGTTCTTCTACTTTTTTAACATAAAGGTCTTTATTCTTATTTAAGTACGGTGTGATCACTATACATTTGCCACAAACAAAACATATTGGCTTCAATTAGGTAAAGCTATCAGTTAGCGCTCACGACCTAGCTTTAGCGCCACTAGCCTCTGGGCCCCAGGCTCAAGCAGGCACCCCCTTCCCCCATTTACAAGGCCCTTCAGCAGTCGGCTGGTTGCTAGACAATGCGCTTGGTTATGTGGGTTATGTAAAGACCCTCGTGCACACAAAAGCCAGTGTGGGTGCCTGTTATGTGGCGCTCTTCAGAGCCCCGGGTCAGTTAGCAGAAGAGCTCTGGCGCTAGCACTCCAAGTTGAGAACGCTTCCTCTCCACTGTGTTTGCTGAGAGGAGAGGACACGTAAAGGCCAGTGAATTATCTGCTCGCCGTTAATTTCACTTCCCCCTAAACTCGCCAAAAAAATACACCACTTGACAGAGCTTAAAACAAGACGCTTGTTGACCCGGAGACGTATCGCGGCTTGGATTTGTGAGGCCTGCTCTTGTTTGCTTGTATTCAGATTACACAGAGTTGGATTGAGTTCAGGAAATGCTAATTTATGGTGTTTGACTATTCGGTTTTCAGCAGTTAAGTGTTGCCTCCATTTTCTTTACTGCTCTGTCTGAGCTAGATCTTACAGCTAACGTTAAGATAGAGCTTCTTTCAGCTAACTTTAGGGTGGCCAGATTTTCTAAATTAAAAGCACTACAATTTAAAAGAAAATCAAATATTATTTATACAGTATATAACAAATGTAATCACTAGTCAATCTGGTTGTGTTATTGCTTTAGCTATTGCTAAATCTGTCTTGGTTGACAGTTCAACAGCTGTAAATAAGCAATATCCGACTCCTCACCATAATCCAACTTTTTTTTTTTTTTTTTACAGCTTTTGGAAGCTGTAAATGGCACACATTTACCTCGTAACGGTCCCGCAGTGTAACATTGGAAATATGTCGCCAGACAAGCTCAGCTAGCTATGGGTCTGACCGGCAGGACTACATTTCCCATAATTCCCAGCCACGGAAGCAGGAAGTAGATCTAGTTACGATTGTTTTAGCGATCAACCAGTTAAATCCCTTTTTAACGGGTTTATCGTGTGAATCGCTATGACATGCACATTTCTGAAATGATTGGCTTGCTGACTTGAGGGGGGAAAAAAACGGAATTGGAACACAAATCTCAAAATGCCTACAGGCGAGAGGCAGTAACAATTAATTGCATAAATGTGCTTGTGAAAGCAGATTTTATGCAACATATATTTTACTTGAGTATTTTTGTAAAGAAATGCTACTAATTTCTGTTTGTGTGTCTTGTTCTGACTAAATACATATATAAGCATCACGATTGGGTATCTTTGCTGTTTATTTTGTGACAGCTACGTATAAACTAGCATGGATTAACAAGTATTTTTTTATTGGCATGCATGTGTGTGTGTGTGTGTGTGGGACAAGAAGGGCCCTCCAGGCAATGACTAGTGGTAAGCCACACACCACAGACGCATCAACAGTCCACCCCGATGGCCAACCAGCAGGATGCTGAAGTAAAGCCACTTCGAAGGCGAGCGCATTCGACGACACGCTAAAGAGAGACTTTCTTGTCTGTCGCGGTGAGTGAGCAGACCCGATTGGGAATGAGCGAATTCCTATTGTTTGTTTTCCTTTGCTATAGGAGAAGGTCAAAATTTTCATCGAGTGTAAAAGTTGCAGGCGACCCCAGAAAAGTCCGGCCAATTTTTCATCAGGCAGTCTCAACACGTCACAGGAGCACAAACGTAGCGGGGCTCTTCCACGGCGAACGTCTCCGACAAGCTGCGGCATGCCAGCGAGCTGCTTGCAAACAGAGCGTCCCGTTGCCCCCGAGGCTCTGTCTCCATCCCACAGGAAGCCCGAGTGTGAGCCAGGACACACAAGGCGAGTGACGCTGGGCCGGGAGGGGAGGGGCGGCGAGGGCTTCTGAGGCTGTTAAGGAGTCCTCTAACTGGATGTAAAGGAATCTCATCGACTTGTCAGTTAGCTTGCTGTTAAAAAGAGGGTGCGTGCCTGTGACCCGACGTACGAGTTTTACGAGACACGAGCCATATGAGTCATTCGGACGATTATTTTTATTTTTTTTGTTGCTTTGGCTTGCGTGCACAAGCTTGAGATATGAGCGCCATGCGGTGGCATTCACTCAATTCAGATGTCTTCACAGTGAGTAGCAGTTTGGCAAAAGGTGAACATTTTATCCAACAAGAGGCTTCAAACTGTTGAATTTTACAATCAAATTAAACATAAAACAGTCACATTTGCGGTCCCTTCTTAAAGTTTCTCATGTTTTTTGTTTTTGTTTTTCCTTGATCTCTTGTGGTTTGATCAGGGGATGTCGTTAATATTTGTCAACTGAAAGCATGTGACGCCCTTGTGTGATTAAGGGCTATATAAATTAACTTGACTTGACTTGACTAGAATTAAACATCGGATATTTAACACAACCAAACTACTTTGTAGTTTAATATAATGGAAAGTCCTACTGACATGCTAATGGTTAGCATCCATAGTTGCGGTTTACAACTCTTTAAACAATGCATATTTTAACACATATTAGACAGTTAACATTTTTTAATAGGCAATCAACCATTTAGAGACCTTGTTTACTTTAAAGTGGCCCAAATCCTTGGGATTTTAGCCTCCGAGCTCTGAACATCTTATTTTACATTGGAAAACAATGATCAACATTTTTGACAATTTTCTGACCTGATTTTGAATGTTTGAACTTTGTGTATTTTCCGCACTGCCAGTTTGAAATAATGTCATTTTTTTTGATAAAAGGAAGGAAATTATTATTTTTCTTAATCGAAGCATTGATTAATCACCGGCAGTTAGTTTTAATTGATTATTAAAATTACTATTAGTTGCAGCCCTAATATATATACATATATAACTGGTGTCGGGAAGAATACTCATGCCTCCAAAATCAGCACTTTTCAGTTTGCTCAACTATTCCATGAATGAGAGAAAGTCATTTTCAACACTATAGATTAAACAATAATTTGTAAAAAATAATAATAATAATAAATAAGAAAAACACATATGTGTCAATTGACCAATTGCATAGATTTGTGGAAAAAAATGTAAAAAAAATAAATAAATACGAAATTGCGATACAGGAAATTCCAGCCCGATGTCAGCAACTGTCCAATAGTGACACAAACTCACCCCATTTCATGCCATAGGACAAAAAAAGCTTCTTTCCAAAAGTTCCTTCAGTAGACTTTGAACATTCCGGGATTGATCTCCCACTGACCGAAAATGCCAAAAGAAGCGTTCCTCTCGCCACGGCGAGAATACAAAGGCACACACAACCTCTATTCCGGGCTTTTTAATGGACTACAGGTGCTGCCTAATAAGGGCCAGTAAATGTGCCACGACGGAGCAACTGCCATGTCTCTTTGCTGAATAGGAAGAACGGGAACGTAATGGTGGTGGAGAACGGGGTCGGGCTGCTGGGGAAATCATCAGGCTTCAATCAATGCAAAACAACAACGGTATCGCTTGCGTTCGTCAAATTTGTGCTTGTAGCAGGTGCATCACAGAGTGTGCTCCTGTGCTTTGTAGTGTTTAGGCCACGTGCACCCCGTTGGAAGAAATACAGCGAGAGGAGCGACAAGTACAGGAGGAGGAGCTGAAACAACAACAGCTGTGACAGCCGCATTGTCATTCCAGCATTTGCTTCACGCCGAGTGCAGGGGAAGGTCACGCCACGGCATGGAACCAACCTCTGGATTGCTACTAGACATCCGTTACGTTGTCAAAGTATTAGCGACGCCCAAGAAGTTGTGTTCCAGTTATTGCTGGTGTGTAGGATTTTGCAGAGGGAAAGGAAGATGACATGAAAACATTCTAAAATCCAGAATTTGTATTTTGCACAAAAGCCACTTCCCTCAAAATCTTTCAAGCGAATTTTGTGAGAATGCACAAAACAGACATGCTGTTCTTATTTTTTGCGAGTAGTGAGACTCCGCCGCTGTAGGTGGCGGTATACACCATATGGATATGATCCACCAGTCATTTAAAAGAAGAAGAAGAGGAAGCGACTGCGCTGTGCGATGACGTCGTATGAGTTTTCTTTTGTACTTCTTGATAAACCGTAGCGTTTCTTTGCTGTTTTAAATCTGAAATAGCATTAATATTCCCTTCTTTAAATAATTCTAAAAAGATTTCTGTTTCGTCATCAACCCAAACATACCTCACTTTATTGTCCGACATTACTTTGTGACTACAAACGTACGTGTGACGTAATAACCGGTCAAAACGCAACATTAGCATTTTTGCTTTTTTCGATGCGCTTCAAATTTTGAAGTTCAAAATCCACCCCCTCCAAGCGTAAAAACTTTTTTGCAACTTTTGGGCTCTTTTTCGAATTTTCCATTCAGTTTTATTTTCTCAGTTCTTGAAAATTTGAATAAAAAACCCAACTATTGTGAGCGACACCAGCAAAATTTTACAAAAGCTACCTTATCAGTTTCTTTAAAACTTTATGGAGGAGTGAGGTATGGGACAAGGAAGTAGTCATTCAAATTTGGTAAAAACTTAGTAAAATTTTTGGGTCGAATTTTGAGATTCTTCACGACACCAAGGAAGTTTTTGGTTTAGCCTGAAAACAACTGTAACGTTTTCCATAAAACTTTACAGAGACATATTAGCCAAGAGAGAGGTCATGGTGGGAATCCAGAATTTTTTAGCACTGAAATAGTATTAGTCACACCAAGTTCAATTTTATAGTCATCTTAGGAAGTAAAATTATGCAAAAACTACCTAAATGTTTTAAATAAAAGTTTTGTGGATGGTTGAGAATATCGTACAAAACAACTTCAGGTGCCTATCCTGGGTTTGCTTTGGTCACATGATGGGCAGTTAATATACATGCAGGAAGAGGACACCTATGAAAGAAAATTCCTTTTCTGGGGGGCTTGGCTGAGGTATGGGCTCTTCTGAGCGCCGTTCCAGGTTTGGTTTACCTCCCCCTACCGCTAACCCTCACATTCCACAAGCACACTAGCTCTCCTCAGCGGCGTGGCAGCGGTGGCGGTGTGAAACCCACCGCGGCCGTCACACCTGCGTCCATCCAGTCACAACACGTACGGCGTATTCCTGAAGAAAACGACCCGCAGGGCAGCTTTGTGTGTGGTCAGCTACAACGGCGCGACCACCAGTTAAAATCAGGCAGCTGTTATTTGCCAAATATACCTTGTCAGCGCGTCCGCCATATTGCATGTGTCGGATCTAAACTAATGCAAGTCAATAGAATGAACTTCATAAAGTGACAATAAACAAGCTACAGGTTATGGGTCACGTTTATGGTAAGAAAAGTCTCTAAGATGGATATGAATGAGGCCTAGAATCCTGCCACTTTGCCACATTCAAGATGGTTACGGAATACGCACCAATGTGGTGTGTGTTTTTTTGTAACCCCCTGGGAGGCCATGTTTTATGTGTTCAAGCACATGTACTAAAATGAAGAAGACTTCTTTACTGGCATATTTGGCTAAGAGGAAACGAGGGCCCTCCTCAGTGTAATTAATAGGCACAATTATGTAATGGGGGAGTGGTCTGCAGTTTTCTACAAACGGGACCAGATGTCCCCCAACCCCTCCTTGTCGCTGCAAAGGAACACCCTCATTCATTTGCCGCAATCACTTACAGTGGGGTCAGCGCCAGTACTCGGCCCACTTCGGCCTTTTTATTCCTTCTCTTGTAAATATAGGCTGCGTGCTTTACAAGCCTCCCAATAACCGTAATACCGTCAGAGTCAATTAGCAGCCAGACACACAAGATGGCAGTCTGCTAGGAGGAGGAAATGCCGGTGTGCTGTGTAACTTTTAGGAAAATGGTGTGTGTGGAACATCAGAATTTGAATTTTGCGACAAATAACCACTAAGGCGAAGTGGCTTACCGTTAGGTCACTTGGTACCACTTTGATATAATTGGTTAATTCCAAACTGATTAACGACGTCATAGTTGTTCCAGTCAAAGGACTTAGATTTGAATAACTTGTTTACTGTTCTCCAATCACAAGAAGAAGCAGCCTTCCCATTAACTTGATAAGACTCCCATCTGTAGCCTAGCTAGCAACTTCTTGTGAACAAATGACTTCCATTAAAATTTTTGTTCCATCTTTTTGTGCTGTTTGACAAGCAGGAGCAGTGATAAAAACATAGACTGCTAAATTAGCTTCTCGCTAGCTACCAGCTGATTGGTTAGCTTCCATGGGCTTGTAATTTCTGAAGAAAAAGTCGAATTTTGTGTGTCAGTTAAGGTTATTATTATGTAACACTATGTTAGCTTTTTTTGAAACTTTGGCCCTTCTTATTCCACAAACACACACACACTGTTTGACAAGAGCATTATGTAACGATGTGGACTGCTACATCAGCTTCTTGCTAACTTTGTCAACTGGTTAGCTAACATGCTTCTCACATGTACAATAGGTAGAGTTTTATGTCATGTTTAGAGTGTCGAGTAGCCTACATGAATGAGCATTATTTTTTACACGATTACCAGTTTTGTTTTGATTTCCATTGTTTTGGCTTGATTGGACTGCTACATCAGCTTCGTGCTAACTAGGCGTCAACTGGTTAGCTAACATGCTTCTCGCGTTTACAATAGGCAGAGTTGTATGTCATGTTTAGTGTCGTGTAGCCTACATGAATAAGCTTTTCTTTTTTTTCTTTTTTTGATGAACGATTACCAGTTTTAATCAAGTAGGTTTCTACTTTTCTGTTTTGATTTCCATTGACTTGGTTTGATGAGACTGCTGCATTAGCTTCTTGCTTGTTAGCCGATGATTTTTAGCTGCCCGAGTTTGTCAGTTGTGGTCAAAAAATGTTTAATAGCGTAATACATTAGCAATCAATTTTTTCTTATAAAGTTGAGTCAACAGTATCTCCTACTGTTGCCGCTATTTGCTGCTCTTGCTTGTCATCAAGTCTTGATGAGGGCTCAAAACAAACAAAACAGAAAGGAGCCACAATGATGTCCTATCTGATCTAAGTTCAAATCTGTTCTCTTTTTTTTTTTTTCCCAGTACCAACTGCTGGATACAGGCAGTCAAAAACTAACTGTGAAAGATATAAGGAGGGGGGAAAGGAAGAGATAGTAGTGTAAAACAACAGCGGAAAAAGATGTTTGGTCAACAAGCGTCAGAAAGCCAAGCCAAGTGTGCGGCGGTCAGGCGGGGCCGGCCGGGTCCAAGAACGCTTGACTTGGAAATGTGTTCCAGCAGGGGAAAAAAAGCAGCCGAGCTCCTCGAGCAGTCAGGCCAGCAGTCGGCAACTTTCCCCCCTGCTTTTTGGCTCAGGCGTCGAGCTTCCCTCCCTCCTTTCCTCCCTCCCTGCAGCCCACCCAAGAAGAAGCAGCAGCAGCAGCCCATGGGCGTACACTGGAGCGGCTGCACATTTAAAACAACATGCATCTCACTCTCACTGTCAAATGCTTCTTCGCTTTCCAAAACCTACCACGCTTAAATACAAATGGAAAGTTGTGTCTCATCCAGAGCCAATCATAGTATTTCTTTTACTTAAAAAAATGTTGTTTTTTGTCGACGCAAAGAAGGCCCTCACACCCACTTTCATGGTGAATCCTTAAAATCCTCAAAAATATTTGACATTGTCAGCGAAAAAAAATACCTTGACAATATGGTCAAAATTTGTTACATTTAGAAGTCCTTGAAATGAGTCCATGTTCCGCACGCATTTCATGGTCCCTCAGTTAGAGTTCATCAAAGTACAATCCCCCGAATTTGTCAAGAATGTCATCTTCGAACCAAAATGGCCGACTTCCTGTTCAACTCATGCTTCTGTTTTAATTCCAGTTATAAAAGACATGTCCACCCAAATTCAGATTAGGATGTCGACAACTCATTCTAGTCGTTCCCCATCCATTGAAAAATTGGATATAATCTTCAAACATCATCTAAGGCTTTCCCAAAATCCAATAAAAACCCTAATTCATGTCCAAATCTGAGGCATGGCCATCAATTTTAACTTCCCAGAGCATCTTAAATCTTTAGAACATCATCTCAAGGTGTCGAGTTTTCCGTGTAATCATCCCGACGCGTCCATGACATTCCGCGTGGAGCCTCGAGGCCGGCGAACGTCTGCTGAATGGGCGTCGGTCGGTGGGAACGCGGCGCGCTCATAAATCTGAGGACGCTTGACCCGTGGCGGGTTGACGGGTAGGCGTATCGGTGACGGCGGTCGTAAGTCACACGTGCCAAGACTTCCTGTTATGGCATCAGATCTACTCGACGTGGCGCCAGCCAGGCACGCTACTTGATGATTAGAGGAATAAAAAAGAGGAAATTAAGTCAAAATTATGAGACAGGGAGATTTATGCATGGGTAAAAAAAAATGTGAACATTTATTTTAGAAAATACTTATTTTTTAGGAAGACCACACACCTATAGATACAAAAATATTACAATAAAATTATATATATATATATATATATATATATATATATATATATATATATTTATATATTTATTTATTTTTTAAAAGGTTAACAAAATCGGATGAATAATTTAATATTTAATATTCTCCATTTATATTTACACATGCAGAAGCTCAATTCACAGTTGACTTTTTATTAATGTAATGTAATTTAATTACAATTGCAATTCAATGATAAGGTGTTACAGAAACTGCTTAATTATGTTTGATTTTATGTAACTACGGCATTACTATATGTTTTTATTAAGTACAGTATTATAGAGTTCTATTCTTCTTCATTAAAATACACATTATAACAACTTTTTTCTTGGGTGGAAGACTGGAACGGATTCATTCAAGCTCCATTCCTAATTTCCTTTCAATGAGAAACAATAAATTGATGTAAAACAGTGACAGCAGCAGACGTCTTCATGTGCGCCATGGCCTGCTAACATGATATTGTACACCGCATGTACATTAAAATGAGGAGCAGGGTCATGTCAAGGAAAGCTGCCAAGTCAATGATGTTATCTCCTCTCAGATAACACGCTTGTTGGCCGGCAAGCTCCGTCTCGAGACAGGCGTACGTGGTGCGAGCAAGACTCCGTTAGCCTTTCCACACGAGCATTTTGGAGCAGTAAAATGTGACAGCTCTGTTAATAGAATTTTGTTTTGTATTGTCTTTTATTCTTTTGCAAATGAATGAAATAAATGATTGAAATTAAATTAAAAGAAATATAGCATCTATTGCATCCTGTGTCTTGAACTCACACCGGCCAAATATTTAAGCACATTCCAGTAAAAAAAAAATGTTTACACTTTAGGACAACACTGGCCGTATGAAGGATATATATGAACACAGAGAAGTCATCAGCAGTAATATTAAATGTTCTCAGTTTACCTGTGCTGCTTAAAGGCTTATAACACATCCAAACAGATGCTATTCATTAGCATGTGTATGACATTTTACTATCATGCTTTAGCATTAAGCTAGCACACTTCATGGCTAAGCTATGTGGTTGTTTTAATGACAAAAAGTGTAATCGTATCTCAGTGGCAAAATATAGCACTGTCCATTACAAGGTCAGTCCTACAAAATTTCCGTGAAGAACACTGTTTAAGGATTTTTATTAGCATGTGTATGGCATTTTACTATTATGCGTTAGCATTGAGCTAGCGCACTTAATAGCTAAGCTATGTGGTTGTTTTAATGACAGAAAGTGTAATCGTATCTCAGTGGCAAAATATAGCACTGTCCATTCCAAGGTCGTACAATGCCCTACAAAATTTCCGCCAAGAACACTGTTTAAGGATTTTTATTAGCATGTGTATGGCATTTTACTATTATGCGTTAGCATTGAGCTAGCGCACTTAATAGCTAAGCTATGTGGTTGTTTTAATGACAGAAAGTGTAATTGTATCTCAGTGGCAAAATATAGCACTGCCCATTACAAGGTCGTACAATGTCCTACAAAATTTCCGCCAAGAACACTGTTTAAGGGTTTTTATTAGCATGTGTATGGCATTTTACTATAATGCTTTAGCATTAAGCTAGCACACTTCATGGCTAAGCTAAGTGGTTGTTTTAATGACAGAAAGTGTAATCGTATCTCAGTGGCAAAATATAGCACTGTCCATTACAAGGTCGTACAATTTCCTACAAAATTTCCGCGAAGAACACTGTTTAAGGGTTTTTATTAGCATGTGTATGGCATTTTACTATTATGGTTTAGCATTAAGCTAGCACACTTCATGGCTAAGCTATGTGGTTGTTTTAATGACAGAAAGTGTAATTGTATCTCAGTGGCAAAATATAGCACTGTCCATTACAAGGTCGTACAATTTCCTACAAAATTTCCGCGAAGAACACTGTTTAAGGGTTTTTATTAGCATGTGTATGGCATTTTACTATAATGCTTTAGCATTAAGCTAGCACACTTCATGGCTAAGCTAAGTGGTTGTTTTAATGACAGAAAGTGTAATCGTATCTCAGTGGCAAAATATAGCACTGTCCATTACAAGGTCATACAATTTCCTACAAATTTCCGAAAATAAGACTGTTTAACGGTTTTATGCAGTTAACACCATCCCGCCTACGGATTTAGTAGGATATGAGACAAAAACAGAATGCCATGAAATGCTCATTTCAAACCAAAAACACAAAATGGTTTGAAATATTGGAAGATTGCGATTGTGTGGCTAAATTGTGTTTTTTACAGCACATCAGTCACGCGTTACGACAACCCTCGCTCTTTTGTTCCATTCTTAATTGTTGGAGTGTACAATTTAGCTTTGATTCAATGCAGAGACAAATCCAGTCCTGTGGAAATTAAGGAAGAAATAAACGCTGCATGTTTCTCTGCCAAATCCAAGCAAGTCTGACGAACATGCCACCAGGAGTCTGCTTTAAAATATATGCACGTGTACTGTATAATGTCAACCACACACACACGCACACCCACAGCTACCATGTACGCCCACACACATCCAAACATTGCTTGAGGCGCATGCTTGAATAAAAGCAGCACATGTACTGTAATAAGATACAATCAACATCTAGCTTCGCTTCAAGCCACATAGCAATTTTCCCAAATGTACATCCCGATTCCCAAACCCTATTGTGAAATGTTGCTCATTCAGGAATTGCTGCAGCCCATTTGTTATCAAATCCGTTAATAGTTTCCGAAACTAACTTTTCAAAACAACAGAACATCCCGAGCATCATCGCCTTCCGTCTTCTGTCCGGGCATACTTTGAACAGACAGACAGACAGCTGCTATTAAAGCCTAATTGTTTCAGGTTGACGGGGTGTGAAAGGGTCTGATCGAGGGGCTGTGGTCCCAGTGAGGGTGGTCTCACTCTCTCTCTCTCTCGTTCCCTCCCCCTTCCTTAGTCTCTCGCTCCCTTCTCTGGAAGGTTGAAGGAAGAAACATGTTGCGGGGGGGTGCAGGATTGCAGGCGTCACGTGACATGTTTCGGGCCCCAAAATGGAATCTGGACAAAAAACACGCCGCTTGTTGCCGTCTGCCTCCCGTGTCACGTGACGCACACGCCTCGGGTGATAACTTCCTCTACCTTACACGCACACCTCCAATCAGTGCTCTGTATGCTGATAAGCGACTTATCTCGGCGTCTGATAAAAGCCGAGTGGCTTCTTTCTACTAATAGGACGACAACTCCTTCCTGTGTGCGCTCTATTTGTTTAAGACAAGTTCCTATTAAGGAGCCTTTTGGCGTTGAAGCGCTTGATAAAGAGTGATGGGGGGGGTTAGGGGTCAAGGTGACCCCAGTCTACCATCCCGCTGAGCTTTTCACATATGGCCAAAGGACAAGTGCACCCTCCATACTGTCCCCTAAACTTTCCCCCTCCACCTTGAAGGGGCAAGACAAAAAGTCAACTTCAAGTCATTTTTTGTAGCGTTGCGCACGACCTCAATCAAGACAATCCTGCTGACGATGCAATTGATTCTTTCTGGGCACATTCTTTAACAGCGCTTCATCTAAGCTATGGGTGAATTTGTTGTTGTGATGGCGGTTAACTGTTTTGTTTTGTTTGTACACTTTTATGGCTGTTAGGAATGTTTGAAATGTTTTTGTTTGGCTTTTTAGGGCTCTTTAGTTGCAAAAAAAAAATGTCGTACTTCAAGCCTTCATCAGGAATATTACGTCTTTGACGTTTTATGAAAAATTGTGGTTACATTGTTTTTGTTTTAATGGAAATGATTGAATGCTTTTTTATTTGGCTTTTTGGGGACGCTAAATTTGTAGCTCCAAAATGTCAAGTTTATTACAACTTTGTCATTCAAAGTTAGACAGAGTGTTTTATTGTTTTACCTTTTAACAGTGGTTAACTCATTTATTAAATTTTTATGCACAAACATTTTAATACAGAAAAGGATTAAGGCCAGTGAAGAGAGAAAAAAAAAGTTAGGCAGGATTTCACTTTATTCTCAGAATTCTGATTTTAAAGTGAGAATTCTGACTTTAATCTCAGAATTCTGACTTTATTCTCAGAATTCTCACTTTCAAGTACTTAATAGCACAGTAGCACTAATTAAGTCAGAATTCTCACTTTAAAGAATTCTGACTTTAATCTCAGAATTCTGACTTTAATCTCAGAATTCTGACTTTATTCTCAGAATTCTCACTTTAACTCTTTGACTGCCAGACGTTTTCAGAAAAGGGATGCCGTGGGTGCCAGCCGATTTTAAGCATTTTGACTGATCTTTCAAGGTCCACAGAAAATTATGTGTTTGGACTATGGAAACGCACATACTACCAAATGAAAGATTGGACTGTCATTTTTCATCAGAAAAAAAGTTTGTTTCTACCTTATTCCGTTTTTGAGTAATCAACAATAGAAAATGGTTAGTTTCACCTCTGTTTTGAAAAAAACGTCTTTTAACGTCTTTGGCACTCCTCCTTAGGATTTTACTAAACGTTATTTAACGTTTTTGGCAGTCAAAGAGTTAAAGTGAGAATAATAGTACAGTAGCACTAATTAAGTCAGAATTCTCACTTTAAAGAATTCTGACTTTAACCTCAGAATTCTGACTTTAATCTCAGAATTCTGACTTTATTCTCAGAATTCTCACTTTAAAGTGAGAATAATAGTACAGTAGCACTAATAAAGTCAGAATTCTTACTTTAAAGTCAGAATTCTGGCTTTAAAGTCAGAATCCTGACTTTATTCTCAGATTTCTCACTTTAAAGTCAGAATTCTGAGAATAACGTGAGAATCCTGCCAAACTTTTTTTTTCTCTCTTCACTGGCCCTAATCCTCTTCCGTACTATTTTAAAATGTTTTTTCTTTGCATTTTTTTTTATCTGAAGTTTCATAAAATGTATTCAAACCTTGTTTAGTGATGTTACACCTTTGACTCAAATTTAGATGAGTGTGTTGTTTTTACGTGTTAGTGTAAACAACAGTGAACTTGTTTTTTAAAAGTTGTATGACTGTGAAGAATATCAAAATACATTTATTTGGCTTTTTGAGGACTCTATAAAAGTTTGTAGTTCCAACATAGGTCAAGCAGATTATGCACTTGTCTCTGTTTTGTTTTTAGCATTTTAGCAGAATGCTTTTTTTTTTAAATCCTGATTTAAAATGTTTTTTTCCCCATACATATGATTGAAGATTTATTTAAGCATTTTAAAACTCAAATGTGATACATGAATAAAGTTGCCTTGCCTTGCTTTTTTTCTTTGGCTTGTCAGGGACTGTAAAGTAGCATCAAAAGTTCAAATCTCAGTAAGGCATAGTACGCCTGTGACTAACCGAGTGCGTTATTGTTTTGACGTTTTAACATGAACAGCGATTAACTTGTTCTCACACTTGTATGGCAGTCAAGATGTTAAAATTCTCGTTATTTGACTTTTTGGGGACTCTGAAGTTGTAGACAACGTTAAAACCTCCATCAGGCATCTCACGCTTGTGGTTCACGTTAAGACCGAGTGATTTATTGTTTTCACTTTCAAAAAATTGGAACGCGTTTTAACACTTGTATGATATAAATCTGTGACATGTTAAAGTGAGTTGATTTGCTGATTATTTTTCTCTGATCTGATCCAGGGGTGAAAGATTTCTATCAATCTTCTTTTTTTTACACACTTGTAGGACAACTACAGAACACTTAAATCGCAACTCGAAAAAGCTTTTATGATGGCAAAAGTTTTACAAATTGAATAGATTCCCTTTTTTTTTTTCTATTTAAACGCAAACCAATTGAGTTATCTCTATTGCATGGGTACACACCACGTCGCCCACCATGTGTGTGTTTAGCACTTTTGCGGTAAGGAAATTAGTGTTCTATTGAGTCCGCTGTTGACGCTCTTAGACAAGCGGGAGAGGGTCCTAATCTATCCACAGATTAGATTAAAAACTCTCTTCCATTCAGTTTAGGCCTCAACCTAAAAGTTGTGCACATCTTCAGGCAAGCTGGGAGGTGTTGTTTTGAAAAGGGTGTGGGGGGGGGGGTGAAAAAGTGGGAGGGAAGTGGGGGCACATTTGGGAATGATATTGGCACCTCAAGTATTTCAGGTTACAAGGAACAGCTGTTGGACACACACAGACAGACAAACACTCCAGTTGATGGACCCCCACTCCAAAAAAAAGTGCAGGGATTGAAGACACTCCATCACACGAAGAAGTGATGCAGGAAGAAAGAAAAAAAGTCACTCCACTTACCTCAGCCCGCATCAAACTTCCCCAAATCCCTGCAAGAGTTTCCTGGTTCCACTTTTCTCTCCTTGTGCTCTCGGATGCGAGAAATCCGGATTGTTTCTCCCACGCACGCGCGATGTATCCTCTTTGTTTAAACTTCCCCCACTTCTTCTTCTTCTTCTTTAGTTCTTCTTTCTTTTAGGCCAACGTCGTCGTTCGGCTTCCCAAGTGGAAGCAGCAGCGTCGGCGGCCCATGTTCGCCAGCAACAAGGGAGTCCCGCAAGTTGCCTCGCTCGGCCCCTCCAAACGCGTAATGCGTAATGCACCCCCTTCTCTCGCTCGCTCTCCCCCTCCCTCCCTCTCCCTCTCTCTCTCTCTCTCTCTCTCTGTCTCCCTTTCCCTCCCTCCCTCCCTCCTTCCATGCCTCCACAGTCTGCGGACCACCCCGAAACAGGAAGTTCACTTTTTGTTTTTCTTGGAGGAAAGAAGAAAAAAAATGAAAGAAAGAAAAAGACAGACAAGACGATGCTGCTTCTCGGCTTTTCTCTTCCAAGCTTGAAAAAAATCACACACAACTTCTGGATAACTTTTACTACTTTTTGAAAAACTTTTTTTTTTGAATGTTTATAAATCAAACACATCATGTTGCTGTCATAAGTCATTTGAATATGCGAGTGTGTTTTTAGTGTGTTTTCCAACGTTGTAAATTCAGCGTGTGTGGTGACTGCATGTGTGGATGCTGCACACGTTGCTCCGAATCAATCACAAAACCAGGACTGGACTTCTGCGTGTGCGTGCGCGCGTGCGCGCGTGTGCCAAAACATTAGGTACAGCACTCACAGTCGAATGAGAACTAAAAAGAGCTGGATCAGGATTTCTGATTTGTGACAGACGAGTCTCAGACTGGATTATTTCTCATCGTTGTGGTTACAATTAATTCCGTGATCACACTCATAACTCAAATTGCTCGTACTTTAAGTCTACTGTCCCCATTAAAATGAATTAAGAAAGACAATAATTTTAATTATTAGCTATAAAAAAATACATAATTTTTTTTAATAGCAGTGTATACAAATATAAATGAAATGTTAAAAAAACATAATTGAGTACAGTATTTTATGAAAGTCTCTCTCTCTCTCTCTCTCTCTCTCTCTCTCTCAGAAGACTTTCTAGGGTTTTCTTTTAGCACAATCACAGTCACTTCTTGGGAGCCATACTGAGAGGTAATATCTGTCAACTCCCAAAAAAACAAATACTATACTATACTATATTTGGAGTTTTAGAAATATGAGTCGTTTTGCCAATTTATTTTTTGTTTTGGCTTGCAAGCACAAACTAGTGTGCTATATAGTATCTGTATCAATTAGAATTAGTATATATATCATTCTTTTTTTTTAAGAGACTTTAAGATGTTTATGACCAAACACACAAAAATTCTGTAATATCAGATGTAGACAAATTAATAACAGTACTCACAGTCATACTCTATATTTTTTTATCCTCTGCATAGAACGCATGTATGATTATACGTGGCTCTATTTCAGCTCCAGACAACCAAAACAAAGTTTATGATATTTGTGGGAACCGGTTGAGAGTTGGAGAAGTTCAAATGATTATTCACATTTACCCTCGTATCAGCAATCAAACGAAAAGAGGGAATGACAGAGGCCCATTGTGGCGTCCGGCCGCTTATGTAACGATTTGTTTCTACTGGCTTTGATTTTCTCTCTTGCTCACTCTCTCTCTGCTGCGTGGCCCTTGGATATTATTTCAATTCCTCAATAACTGGATCAATGCCTTACCCATAAAAAGTGTTTCATATTATTCACTGGCCGAGGCTTGTCTGCGTTGTCAGTGGGTTCAAACAACCTCTCAGATGTTTTGTAGCTCCCTATAGTGAGATAAGGCAGATATGGTGGTTGTCCATATTTCCACTCATTTGTCTTTGTATGTTGCAAAATGTAATTTTATCCATTTTGTCTTTTTTTACTGCCTCATGGTGCTCCACAGCATTGATTATTTTTTAGTCCAAGCAGGAGCTGTTTTTGGTTAAACAGCGAACATAATTTCATAGGCTTGATGAGGCTTACTGACATACTGTATACTATATATAGTACCGTGACTGACATTTTTATTTTTTTTTACAGTGTGTGGATCCTTGGTTTAAAACTGCACAATAATTTATTAGGAAATTGTTCGAAAATTGAAGCATCCTCGCCAATGTCCCACCCTCCCCTCAAAAAGACAATTATTCAAATACTTTATGAACTTGTGGCAAAACAGTTGAAAAACTCCAAGTAAAAACTTTTTTTTTTGCTCTAAATTTGAATAAATTATAACAAGGGCACTTTCAAGGTTGTGAATACTAAAAATGTATCGAATATTTAGATTTGTTTATTTATTATTTATTTCAGTCAACTTTGGTAATATTTTTGTGATCGTCAGAATTTCCTCATCACTGAGGCTGAGCAAAGGAATACAATTGAATATTTTCTCAAAATATTGTAATTTTATTGATTTAATATTTTGTTATATATAGTTAAAAATAATCCAGCTTTAGTTGTACAAAATTTCAACTTTTTTCAATTTCATTCAATTTAAAAATCGTATTTATTTTGAATTTATTTCATAAACTTTTGACTGCAGTCAACTTTAGTAATAAGTGAACATAATTGCCATAAAACTGTGGCGAAACAGAAGGGGGGGGAAAAAATATAAAATTACAAGAAAATAACATTGTTACACTGAAATTGTTTCTTAATTTTAAATAAATTATATTTTTAATTTCAAAAAATATTTTATGGTTTTGTTTGCATATTCTATATATATATATATATATATATATATATATATATATTAATAAAGTTAAAAAAAAAAAATCTTAGTGGTAAAGATTTGGTTTAAAATTTTGACTAATATTTTTGCTTCTTTAAATACATTCTCAAAAATACTTCAACTTCAAATTTAAAATAATGTCATGATTGCATTAATTAATTAATAATCATTGTAATATTTCATTTTTATTTGTCAGAATATTCTGACCTTTGTTAACTTCAGTGGATAATTAAAAAATATATAAGAATAAACTAGTAATGCCACACATACAGTAGGAAGTCATTTTGTGTATGCAGAACTGCAAAGTCAACATAAATCCCACACAGTAGTATATTGGCCTAATAGCCAAATAAGTGTCTTTAAAAGCAGCAGTCATTTTAGAGAAAGTTGAACAGTTGGTGACCTGGATGAAGGCAAGAGTCCAGTGAGGCTTTGTCAACTGCCCCCCAGCAGTAACATTTTGTCAATGAGAGTCTTGGGGCTTTAAATCCCCCATATAGCCACCAAATCCGAGAGTTCTTGGCCCCTGAAGTGGCCTGAGCCATATGCCGGCGCGCACAATCCCACACCGATTTGTCAATGGACAGGATTAAAGGTGAGGGGGCAAATCCAGTCAGCACACGCGTCCAAGTATAGTGTCTGTCTGTTTTACTATTTCAGTTGTATTTCAATTCTGCTTGAAGCCGAAATGCAATTTACTCCATCCACTATCGCTACAATACTGCTGGATGAGCAGGAATGCAGCATTGGCGCTGTTTATTGTTGAAGCATTGTCGAGAAAAATTTCCATTTTAGTGAGACCATCAGTTTGCAGTTTTAGTAAGTATCGTTCATGCCATGTTGTAAACAGCAAGCTGAACTCTTAGAGCAGGCGTTCATGCAAAGCCAGGAAAGGTCTAGTTGGAGTGATGCACTGCAACTCAGCATCAAGATTATTATGAATTATGGAGGATTAAATACTTATTTCCCTCATTCTAGTGCACAACATTTGAGAACTTTTACAACATAGAACATATTATTTGAAAAAAAAAAAAAAACAGAATAAGTCTCGTATAGAAAATCTAATTTTATCTATGGGTTAATTTACATAAAAAAAGCACATCTTTTGCGAGATGTTTGAACGTGTCGACTGCAAAGTGATGCTGCTGATCTCGTTCCAGGCAGGTTGTAAGAGGTGGCAGAAAGCATCTGTTGCTAAGTCGCTCTGCACCTGGACACCATTCCCACATGCAACAAAATCCAGCAGAATCTTTTAGGGGGATTTGTTTTTCCGTTGCAGATGGTCACTTGCACATGTTTTCTTCATCCCAATTGGTCCGGGTCCCGTAGTGACAGTGGCTCCTATAAAAGACTGCACTCTCTCTCTTTCTCTTCTTGTATAGTGCAAATCATGGGCCACGCAGCTAGAGAAGACTTGCAACTGCAGGTAAGAGTTGAGCACTGATTAAATCCATGCAAATGCTTTAGGGGTGCATGTATATGATGTATTTTGTCAGTCGCACTGGAGCAACCGCGCTGATTTTTAAGTGTAACTGACCACCGCATTAGGTACACCTACACAATTGAATACTTAATACAGTTTCTGTTTGAAATGCCATTTAATAATAATGTGTAATAATAAATGTAACATGATAATGTGGAAATAATAATTTAGTTAATTTCCAGAATTTCTTCCTATTATATTAAGAAAATAAATACAAATAAATTAATCACATTTTATTAACGTTGCTGTAACATTGTTTGTCACATTTATGATATACACAACTTTTATATAATCAATTAATTTCTGTGATTTTCCATAAATATATAGTATATTTATGAAATATTCTATGCAAATGAAATACTTCTTTTTTTTAATTAAATGTTGTATATTATGTTGTAGAGCATGCAGTGTGTCACTTTGATCTCAACGTTTTTACTTTTTATTTTATTTATAACTTCTTATATTCACAAAATGTTTGTATGCATATAAGTGAACATTATTTTCGTTGTAAATGTGGATTTTTTTTTGTCTTTTATTTATTTATTTATTTACATTGGGTTACGCCTGCGCAATCTAAAATTTGATATCCATCAGGGTTGGAGAATCCAGGTTTAGAAAATATAAACCGTGCCACAATTGGGCTTTTATCACACGTGCTTCTACTCAACGAGCTCGCCTGCTGAGTTAGAAGCACCTGTGGCTAAAGCCAAACTTTTTCAGGCTTTTTACTTTCTGGACCTGGATTCCTCAACCCTGGTATCCATATCGTGTAAAGTAAACACTTTCTATTCAGATGCATAGTGGCCACCGCGATGATATTTAAAAGCTGTTTGTTTTCTTCTGTATGGACGTATCTTGGTGTCAAAGCGGTTTATTGACGACTGTACAGTAGATCCTCATTGTCAACATGTGGTTGGCAGTGTGTGCCACCTGCTGGCCATCACTTGAAAGTGCATCAAAAAGTCCTCAAACCCAAGACAAGCTGGCCATTAAAGCACAGAAATGGAAATACGTAGCTGTGTGCTTGAGGTACTGCCACGAGAGGGTAGCATTGCTTAATGATGGGCATAGGATCAACCTAAACGTCAAACATTCCCATTCCAATTGAACATCGATAAATGGCAGGCTATAAATAAAATAAAAATAGTAATAATAATATATTTTTTTTAATCCTTAACAAAATGACCTACATTTTATTTACAAAACTATAACTCTTTCTTTTCTGTCTATCAACAGGACTCAAAGTGAGTATATAGTCACCACTAACGTAAAATAGAATTCACCTTGTAATTGTCTTATTGTATTACATTATTTTAAAAACAACCTTTCTACAGTAAGTTCAGCCAGGTTAATGACAAACCTTGCATTCATGAGAATTAGGTTATGTGCGCCATCCTCAAATTGATGTAACACTTTGCAACATGCACACAGTCAATGAGTAATGAAAGCAGCAGCCAGTGTTAATTAAAAAGTGAGGCCGGCCGGTGTGTAATAACATGATTAGGTGTTAGGTGTTTAGTCCTCCTTGACAGAATTAGGTCCCCCGCAGGAACAGGAACTTGTGCCGTAAGACCTGAGGGTGAGGATGCAACAGCAAGGACACATTAACTTTAATTCCTTCAGCTTGTGATCTTTGTTGAACGCTGGACTATTTACATTCACACTTTCCATTTGTACCTAACACATTTAAAGGTCTACAAACTTTTGATGTATTTACATTGTAGTCAATTGTCTGCACATCTCTAATGTACCATATTTGGATCATGTTTGGCTATGGACCCATGTGCTAGCTAGCTAGCTAGCGAACTTCCTAGCTAGCTCCTGGGTGCTCATTTACCTGCTATGGAGCTAGCTAGCTAGCACAAGGGGCTAAAGCCAAACCGTGGCAGGGTTTTACTTTCTGGACCCGGATTTGCCAGCTCTGATTTTTATGCATCTCTAATTTACCATATTTAGATCATATTTAATGGTTTGCCCGCCCGCAATGCGCCATATTTACTCCACATTAAGTGATCTGTACACCTCTAATTGACACATTTACAGCAGTAGTTTTCAACCATAGAATACTCATAAAACAAATAAGCATAGTGTCCTCTGCTGTCCAAACTGTATACATATTTTGTGCTTTTCCTACACTTTTTGTTGCAAATTGTTTTGGCAAAGTGTAGGAACTTCCATTTGCTGTTCATTAGAGTAAATGGAACAACAGAGCTGTTTTTTTCTGATCTTTGTGTAGGTTAGTCAACTTGGGATTTTGGATGATCACAGTAAAGCAAGCGGGCGTCATTTTAATTGGATTCCGTCTTGTAGTAAATGTGACCAAGTGACCCACATTACCAAAACATATACTAATCAACACTAGTCATTTGCCATTTTATGTCCATTATATTAGCACCACATCCACCAGCAAGCAGCCTGAAAAAAACGAAATCAAAACAAAATGTCCTTATAATGCTAGCCAAATTGGTTTGAAATCAAATGTCCTCACAGGGATCCTCAAACTTTTTGGGGTCCATTGATCCCCGCTAGGGGAAAATATTTTCTCTTACTCCAGTTTGAGAACCCTTGACCTATTATTGCAAAGGGAAAGCTAGAGTTGAGAGGCAATGAAAGGATGCAGTAGGCCTATACCGTTGTTGTTGTTGTTAAGGCAGGTGTGATGTAACGTAGAGATATATCAGGTAACTGGGTCTGTCCTAATGGGATCACCCCGTGGATTTAAAAGATATTTGAAGTAGCTGCTTCCATCATGAACGTTGACCACATTCACTTGCATCCTTATATCAGGTTGGTTGTTTACACACATGACTGGACGGTACAATGCTCGTTTGACTGTACAGTTAACCGGTTGCTAATCACAAATTCACCTTCTTTTATGATCTCAGTTTATTTTTGTGCTCCTTTTGTAATGCCACCAAAGCCCTGGCTAATAGGAGGTAGTAATTGTTATCAAGGAAATATATTGAAGGGTAACCTCGTATCTCAAGGTATCACTGTATTTGATGTAATCAACTCTGGATAAATCCTTTGATGCAAATTCTGACAAATATAAATTAAAATAGAATAAATTAATAATTTATTTTGATTGGGGCACAATTGGGCAAATGTGCGTAATGCATGAGTATTAAATTCACTTTATTTATTTATTATAAATAAAGAAATCTCACATGGATTTTGCACCAAATTCAGGCCCTCAATGATGATTTAAAAAAAAAAAGCAATTTCAATAGGGTAGAATAGCTTTTTTTGGAGACCTCAATATGCCCAAAAATATATTAATTGGAACCTGACATATCTTGATAAAAACTAACTCAGGTTAGTTGCGCCGTAAAATTCGAAAAAGTTCCAATCGATTTTCAACCGGTTAACATGAAATTTAGTGGACACCTGAATCATAACCGGATGCTCCCAAAAATCTCAAGGACCAATGTTAGAAATTTAGCAGGAAGTTGGCCATTTTGTTTGTTAAAGCAATCATTTTGTGTAATTTCCCAGAGTTGAACTTTGATGAACTCCGCCAAAGGAAATAGCCCACATGAACCCCAATTAAACTGCCTCAATAGTGTAAAATCCCCACAACACCAGAATTTAGGCAAATTCCAGTGCTCGACAAATTCTGACTAAATTTGTCCAAATGAGCCCCAATCAGAAGAAGGCACTGTATACGATGCACAACATTAATATTTCTGACATTAACAAAGATTTCATGCCAATTTGCTATCGTTCATTGGCCTTCACTGCCTTGTCTTAGAATTTACAGGCACTTACTGTTTCTTTTCACTTTTGCCGACAGTTCAACCTTGGACTAATCCAATCAGCTTGCATTATGTTGGTGCGGTTCACTGTTGGCCGGCCGAGAGACGGATGCATGGGAACAGTGTCTTCCCAGGTTAGCCTACCATGACGCTGCAATGGGACGAGGCCAAAGTCACACCTTATTAAGCCTCCTCAAAGGAGATTTTGTGGGATTGCGTGGAGTGAAGGATTAGGGGTTTAGTGGCCAACAATGGGTTAGTGTGTCAGTATATCAGTGAGTCAGTAGGCTTTTAGTTTTTTCCAGAGTGGGTCACTCATCTGCTTTCCATTGGTGGCACCAACGCAGGTGAAAAGGAGTACTCACCTGTTAACGACTAAATCCTCGTTGGGCCTGGTGTGAAAGTAACATGCGGTTGATAAGAAAGTCCTTTGCACTCACGGGACACTTCATTAGGAACACTTGCACTATGACTACTCCTACTAAAATTATAGTTAATGACTAATATTATAGTTGTTACCTTTTCCTCTAATTTCAATGACACTAATTAAATAAAGGATTTGATTAAATGATCGATTGATTCACTATTATTAAACAAATCATGCATAGAGACTGTAGAAGAAGGAAAATAGGCAAATAGAAGAATTTTGCCAACATTAAAGCCGATGTTACCCCTTAGACAGCGATTAGAGTCTATTTCGATGGTGTAACTCCACTTGTGTTGGCTGACCCTCAAGAGCTGCCAACGTTGGTTTTTATCTTTGGAAAGTTTTTAACCTATCAGTGTACCCCGCCTCTCACTCAAAGTTAGCTTGGATAGCTTGGACTCAAAGTTAGCTTCAACCTTCCGGTGTGTCAAATGAGGACAAAATGCTATAGAAATTGCATGGATGGAGATTTTCCAAATCATTGGTTTCAAAAGCGCCTTTCTAAATAAAAAATAGGATGAATTAAAACAGATGTCTTCTTTTCATCTCCTCCTTTGCAACCCAGTTTAGAAAATATTAGCTTAAAAGTTAGCTTAAAAGTTAGCTTAAAAGTTAGCATCAACCTTCCGGTGTGTCTGATGAGGACAAATGCTATAGAAAATGCATGGATGGAGATTTTTCAAGTCATTGGTTTCAAAAGAACCTTTCTAAATAAAATAAAAAAATATGAGGAATAGAACAAATGTCTTCTTTTCATCTCCTCCTTTGCAACCCAGTTTAGAAAAAGTTAGCTTAAAAGTTACCTTAAAAGTTAGCGTCAACCTTCCGGTGTGTCTGATGAGGACAAATGCTATAGAAAATGCATGGATGGAGATTTTCCAAGTCATTGGTTTCAAAAGAACCTTTCTAAATAAAAAAAAATATGAGGAATAGAACAAATGTCTTCTTTTCATCTCCTCCTTTGCAACCCAGTTCAGAAAAAGTTAGCTTAAAAGTTAGCTTAAAAGTTAGCTTAAAAGTTAGCTTAAAAGTTAGCTCAAAAATTAGCTTAAAAGTTATCTTAAAAGTTAGCATCAACCTTCCGGTGTGTCTGATGAGGACAAATGCTATAGAAAATGCATGGATGGAGATTTTCCAAGTCATTGGTTTTAAAAGAACCTTTCTAAATAAAAAAAAATATGAGTAATAAAACAAATGTCTTCTTTTCATCTCCTCCTTTGCAACCCAGTTTAGAAAAAGTTAGCTTAAAAGTTAGCTTAAAACTTACCTTAAAAGTTACCTTAAAAGTTAGCGTCAACCTTCCGGTGTGTCTGATGAGGACAAATGCTATAGAAAATGCATGGATGGAGATTTTTCAAGTCATTGGTTTCAAAATCATCTTTCTAAATAAAAAATGATGAGGAAATGAAATAAATTTCTTCTTCTTGTCTCCTCCCTTGCAACCCAGAAGTTCGCTTCAAAGTTAGCTTCAACCTTGTGTGTCTAATGAGGACAAATGCTATAGAAAATGCATGGATGGAGATTTTTCAAGTCATTGGTTTCAAAAGCACCTTTCTCAATCAAAAATATGAGGAATTAAAACAATTATTTTTTCTCGTCTCCTCCCTTGCAACCCAGTTTACAAAAGTAAACAGTACAATGCAGGCAAACGACACGGGCCGTGTTTATGGCAAATTATATCATATGCTGTGGGCTGCTTGAAAAAATATATGTTTTTATTCTAATTTGGCACTTGACCTGGGGTGCAGAACCACCAGACATGGATGTTGTAATTTATCCTGAGCTGGCTCACATGAAGAGATCATTTACCCTGATAGTGAAATGAAAATAAGCGCATGCCAAGGGAATGTGACAACTGTTGACACACCAAACACAGACACTTGATAAAGCCACTTCTACTGTTTGTATGAGCAAACACACCCTTTGCCTTACAGACCGTCGACATGACAGGTAGCTAAAATTGGTCTTTTGGTCACAGGCGTTTGGAGTTGGAAGTAATTGCATCAAAACGCATTTAAAATGACAAAACACACAAATTTACAACTTATCCAATATAAAATTATTCACAGAACATACATTACTCAATATATGATGAAGAAAATGGGACTCTCAGACTCCGACATTTGTCTCCAATGTTTACAAAACACTACAGACACTTATGTTCATGCTTTATGGTTATGTACTCCGGTTATGTATTTCTGGACTAAAGTCTTAGAAAAACTTTCCGCTATTTTGGACTGTAGGATACCTATATCTCCAAACTTGTGTTTGCTAGGTATGTATATATATTTAAAAAAAAAAGAGAGAGAAAAAAAAACATTTAAAAAAAATTTTTTTTTATTATTTTTTTATTTTTTAAAAAGGAGAGCAATGATGATGTCAAATCGAATGAACAATACTGAGCTCTCCTGAAAAAAAAAAAAAGGAAGTAATTGCATCTCTCAATTTATGATGATGGGCAGCACAGTGATGGCCGCACGTCTGCCGCACAGTCAAAAGGTTTTTGGTCAAATCAGAGCTTATGCCCTCATCTGTGGCATTTGCAATTTCTCCCCATACTCGCTTACATTTGTTGGTTTTGTTTAAATAAAATAAAAAAATAAAAACATTTTCGTCAATGAAACCAAATAACACCTAAAATGCTTTTAAAAATAAAAGAAAATCTCAAAAGTAAAAAGAAAAAAAACCTAAGACTACACATCTTACATTTATAAAACTAATAAAAGTAACTTTAATTATATTGAACATGCTCTTAGTTTTCGTCGTTCAAAAAAATATTTGAGAAGCACAAATATAATGTAATAATTCAAGATTCAATACAAAAGAAAAACAGCACAGATGTATTTGTTCATTTATTTTATTCCAAAATATATTCATACAGTACATTGAAACTGCAATGTTGTAATAAGCACACACAAAAAAAAAATGACAATAAATCATTCAATAAATGCAATATCATGTATAAAAAATAAAAACATAATTACAGTCATGCCACTACAGACAAAAGCCACCCATTTTAACGCAAATAGAACCTGAGAAAATACACTGATTGACTCTTCGTTGTAAAGTAAACAATTCCCAAGTTTGGTTATGTTGTTCATAGTTTTCGAGCACAGTTGACTCGAGGTGTTAAAGTGCTTATTTTTTTATGATGGCAACAAGATGTTAATAAAAATATTAATATAATAATGCAAAAAAAAATAAAAATACATACTGCATTAAACCGTAAAACAACTAGTGCAGCTTTGGAGGCAACAGATGTATGCCCTATTATTTGTGAATAAAGTCAAAGATTGTATTTGTACTAGTAGATGATGATGATGCAGTTTAAGGTTTACAGTTTACTGGCATTTTAAATGTACCCCAAACGCAAAACACAGCTAGTTGAGCGCCTATTGTGCAATTGGGATGATGTCAAGTCCCTCTCAGTGGAATGATTAACAGGCTGTATTTTGCTGGGAAGCTTCTAATTATGCATCACACAAGTAAACTTTGGACTTTGGCAATTATACGCGCCAACGTACAACAGCACATGCCCATTTGACCCGCCCGCCACGCAGACCTTCACATTACACGACCACTGAGGCAATCGTGTCCCGATGATTGCCAAATCATGATCTTGGGTTCACATGCTGACCGTGTCGTCCAACTGAAAAGACCGCTTGTGACAAAAATAGAGTGGAGATGCTAAGTAAACTTCTTCTTTTTTTAGTGGTGGTGGTGGGGGGGGGGGGGGGGTGACAATGCCCTAAAACAAAGTCGACCATTTTGGTTCTAGTCAGCCATTTGAGTATAATTCCATAGCAAAGGTCTGTTAATCACTGCATTCAGCTTTATTTGTTTGATTGAATAATCAGCCGGCCGATTTAATCGGTGGATAATAGCGCTTTTAAAATCAGCACATAAAAAAATCGTCAGATTTTGCTTTGCTGCTGCGGTTTGTTGGATGTTTTTTGTTAGTTTTTTTTTTTTTTTACATATTAATGCATTACAAACAAACATGACATTGAACCATTGCAAGTGTTAAGGACCAAAAAGAAATAAGTGTATGTATTGTATTATATAAAGCTTTAACTCCAGAGTTAACTGCAGAGTTAAAGCTTTAACTCCAGAGGTAACCGCAGAGTTAAAGCTTTAACTCCAGAGTTAAAGCTTTAACTCCAGAGTTAACTGCAGAGTTAAAGCTTTAACTCCAGAGTTAACTGCAGAGTTAAAGCTTTAACTCCAGAGTTAACTGCAGAGTTAAAGCTTTAACTCCAGAGTTAACTGCAGAGTTAAAGCTTTAACTCCAGAGTTAACTGCAGAGTTAAAGCTTTAACTCCGGAGTTAACTGCAGAGTTAAAGCTTTAACTCAAGAGTTAAAGCTTTAACTTTGACGCCAGCCTTAACTGCAGAGTTAAAGCTTTAACTCTGCACTCCTGCGTTAAAGCTTTGACTCCAGATTTAACTGCAGTTAAAGCTTTAACTCCAGAGTTAATGCTTTAAAGCGTTAATTCCAGCCTTTACTGCAGGGTTAAAGCATTAACTCAAGAGTTAAATCTTTAACTCAAGAGTTAAAGATTTAAAGCTAACTTTGACAGCTCCAATTATATATATTTTGAAAGTAATTGGCTGATTAATCGGTTATGAGAATTTTATTCAGCCAAATATCTGAATCAGCATCACCCGTAAAAAAAAATTCATATCATCGGACCCTAGTTGTAAAGGCAGTAAAGCTCTCTCTTTGCATTTCCTGATGCATTGTCACATATGTGCCTATAATTTGCCAACTTTCGACTCGGAAAATGATATAAATCTATTCGCCAGTATTCTTTTGCGGACAAATGTGTCTAATTTTGTAGCCATTGGCAAGCCATTTGTGGCCAACTACATACTTTAAATATAATACTCTAGGACTGCTGCATAAAAAAAAAAAATCTACACAAACTATGTGCATCCGCAGGACTCCACGATCATGTCAGGCACGTCAGTTTTGATGATACTGTGCTGCGAGTTGAAGTACACCATGGACAGAGGCTGCCGCTCGGTGGGGACGCAACACGAAGACGCAGCCGTGTTGATCCCGTTGACCTTGAGCTGACTCAAGACGGTGGCGTGGAAGGACGAGGCGATGCCGGGAGATCCGGCCAGATGCTGGGGGCACTGCCCCACGCAGTAGTTCATGTGGTAGCCCTCGGGCGCGATGATCCAATCGTGCCATTGGATGTCCTTAAATTTGATGTACAAGTCTTTCTTGCAGCACACGGTGACGTCGTCGCCGCAGCGCAACGAGCGCTTCCTGATCAAGTGTCTGGCGGGGTCGTCGCGGAGACGCACCTGAGCCACCAGGAAAGGCTGATGCGGGTTGTTGGGAGAGTTTTCCAGGGAGCAAAGATTCCTCCCGTCCACGTCGCAGCTCACCTCCAAATGGAGTCGCTTCTGGCCGCCGTCCAGGAAGGCCTGCAGGGTGCGACTGATGGGGAAGGTGTGCCAGTTGCTCTCCTGGACCTCCAGCATCTTTTCCATCACTAAAGTCCGGTTTGACTTTTGGCCATCTGTAGTGAGGAAGACTTGAGCCGGCACTGGGAAGGGTGATTTGGACGAGTGGACGTAGATCCAAAGGGAGGACTGCAGTACCTGGGTTCTGCGGCCATTTTCTTGTGAGAATTGGAAGGTAAGGCTGAGATTTGCCTCGTCCCCGGCAACACTTTCATCTGTGGGTCAAACACAGTAGACAAGAAAGTAAGAAAATGTCAAACCCTAACCCCCAAAGAAAAAGAAAAAAAAAGAAAATGTCAAACGGAATTCAAGATAATGTCTATCAATCTGTCCATCTGGCCATCCATATACTGTATCGATCTATCTGTAAAGTTGCCTTCTGATCCATACATTATTCTATCCATCTATCTGTAATATCACTCAACTCCACTCTATATTTATAATGGATGGAATGAAAACAGCAGAGGCCCCATAATCGAACCCTGTGGAACACCAAATGCTACATTATACGTGTGAATTCATATAGCACATATTTTGCTCGACATAGTATGAAAGGGTCACAATAATAAAGAAATCACATGATAACCATGAAGTCAACTACTGTACTGAAAGGCCAGGCAATGTCGCGTGATCATCTGCAGCCGATGTCTTTGGCCTGACCACCAATCTGTCCATATGCCAGTCCGTCCATCCACATATCTGTCTCTCTGTCCATCTCTTCCTGCTCAATCTACACCAAGTGCCACCTCTCAAAAGTACTTTGCACTCCAAAGTCGCATCAAAAATAACCAATAAACTGAAGTCGCACCAATTGTTCATCAAAAACGAGGGCGGGGTTTTAGTTTATTGTAGCTATAGTAACATTATGTACATTTTGAATATTAACACTTAAAAAGTAGCAATATGAAAAAGAGGTATCACGTAAAAATATAATGCACATAATAAATAAATTAAAAAATGTGTCTAAATTTTTGTAACGTTATAAATTCTATACTAGCTATTTGTCAGTCTGTGGTTTCTTTTTGTGCCGTTGTCCGTCCGTGATGACTTGACCTTCAATCGTCCCACCTGTCCGTCTGTCTTTCTGTCTGCTGGACCATCTAACTGTGATAGCTATTTGCCTTCCATCAAGCATCTGTTAGTCTTTTTTTTAATATCTGGCCGTCCATCCATCCATCCAACATATCCCTGGGTAAAAGATAGGCCTACTTTGTCATTTCTTGAGTACAGTCCCCTGGCTGAGAAACCAACTAAATAAATCACATTTAACAGTTGCTAAAAATGCTGCAAAGTAAGCAGTAACTAGCCAATAAAATGCTGATATATTATTATTAAACTCACTGAAAACTGGTGAAACAATTTATCCTGAACTTTCACCTACTTTCCTCGCAACCTGACCTGGCAAGCAGAGACAAAGAATCCATATGATTCATCCTTTTTTTGCGCAATGGCATGTGCCCGCCCGACCGTCACGTCAAATTTATTTCCTAAATCATTTAAAGACCACTTACTTATATCGGCAAAGCTGACTATTTCATAGCCTTGGTCTTTGGAGAGCACATTGTTGTCTAGTTCGAGGGTGCCGTCCTGCTTGACGCGCCCCGAGTGCAATTTGCGCAGCGCGGTGAGCAGCGCCGCGCGGGGCACCGTCGGAGAGATCCTGGGTCTCTCTTTCAGGTGCAGTTTGTCCAAAAGTTGCTGCTTGGCGATCTCCACCATCAGCCGCTCCTCCGCGTCCCTCCCCAGGGACCGGGGGCCGCAGGAGGCGCAACCCGGGGGGCTCCCGCTTACCCGGAGACCCTCCCGCAGCAACGGGACCAAAAAGAGAAACGCGCGCAATATGGAGGACTGCGCCATTTGAATGTCAAATCAACCTGTGCGTTAAATCGAATAACAAAACGAAAAAAAAAGGTGTTATGTTTCAAATGTGAGGTCCTGGTCTGCAGCTGGTGGAGTTGAGTGATGTCGCGGTGTGCTGCTGGTGAAGATATCTGCTGTGGGGTAATCCACCAAAAGTGGTGACACGTTGAAGGGACGCACCAATGAGCGCACCCGGGGCACCGTGTGAGGAACTTTGCTGGCAGCGCATCTGCAGACGCGGCACGCACTCCGAACACGTACGTACTCACAAGCAGGCATGTAGGCAAAGGCAAGGTGGATGACTGATTGGCAATGACCGAGAACATACGGGGACAAGTGCGTGCGGGCGTTGGGGGTCCCGTTTGGGGAAAGTACACAGTGCAAGAGTGGCGCCTCGCACGTGGGGCGAACAGCGCGCCTGAACTTCAATGCGCAGAAAAGGTGCCGTCACCTCAGTCGGCCAAAGGTGAATTGAGGGGTGCCCTTTCGCCTACTTTGAACTCACTGCGTCGTGTCAAGGCTACGTCATATATCTCGAATCATAAATGACAACAATTTAGGCTTATATTCCTATAGATTTTGTCCATGTTTAATCATTATTGTGCTAAATTGTTCAATCGTTGCACCGTTACGACACTAATTGAATCTAATAAGTTACAAGTCGTGCATAAATAAAAAAAATAATAAAAAAATGTAAATTTAAAAAAATGATAATCTGCATGCTTTCACGCGTGCATTGCCAACATCCATCCATCCATTTTCTTGGCCGCTTTTCCTCACTAGGGTCGCGGGGGTGCTGGAGCCTATCCCAGCTGGCTTCGGGCAGTAGGCGGGGTACACCCTGAACTGGTTGCCAGCCAATCGCAGGGCACACAGAGACGAACAACCACACTCACATTCACACCTAGGGACAATTTGGAGTGTTCAATTAACCTGCCATGCATGTTTTTGGAATGTGGGAGGAAACCGGAGTACCCGGTGAAAACCCACGCAAGCACGGGGAGAACATGCAAACTCCACCCAGGAAGGCCGAAGCCCAGACTCGATCTCACGTCCTCTGCACTGGGAGGCGGACGTGCTAACCAGTCAGCCACCGTGCTGCCCCATTGCCAACATTATAAATGCTAAAATTACGATAATGTATCTGTGTGGTGCATATACCTGATTAAAACACAGATGTTGATGATGAACGTCCTGCACGTTAAAATGTGTGATGGCATGATATAGGTCTATATTCGAGCCTTGTACAAGTGTTGGTTGCGACACGAGTGCAGTGCATGACTGCTAGTGTGTGGCAAATCTATGCAACTGCATCCTTTTATTCCGAGTCCGGCGTGTAGGGAAGGTCTCTTGTTAATTCCGACGTTGCAACTATTTGTTAAAACAATTAAAATTAATTTTAAATAATTAATTATCTTAAATTATTGTAATTATTTATTTTAATTATTTTTCATTTATATTTTTATTTTACTAATTAATTAATAATAATAATTTAAAAAAGCAATCAATCTCATATTATTTGTTAAAACACTATGTCAAACGCAACAATATTTTTCAAGACAATTGTGGTGAAGTTACCTGCATGCTAAAGCTACACATGCAGAAGAAAAAAAAAAAAGCTACACATGCAGTACAAATGAGCCTTTTGAGCCGTAATACTCAAAATGCCTCAACAAATTATTGGCTCTCCAAATATTAACATTGTGGCCTATACATAAAGTACTGTCATAGCATTGTAAACCTAAAACAGAGGTGGGCATCGAGGGCCGGAGACCTGCAGGTTTTGCGTGTTGCCTTTCTCCAACACAGCTGATATATGATCAGCTCATCAGCAAGCTCTGCATAAGCCCGATAGCGATCCTGTTGATTGGAATCAGTTTGTGTGAGAAACCTCCAAAACCTGTAGGACTCCGGGCCTGGAGGGCCGAGATTGCCCACCTCTGGCCTAAGTGGTTATCAACAAAAGATTTATTCCTGTAGACTTGTATACTATTATTGTAAGCTACTGCAGTATTAGTAGTGTACTAATGCAATTTAAACTTCAGCACTGTGCTAAAGGAAAAACTGCACTTAACTCGCGATTCATTAAAATGTGTTAAACTTAGTTAAATGCAAATTTTATTTCAGCAAATGTTAAAAAATGAAAACGACTGAATGCATATGCTATCTGATAAATAGCAAACATTTGGAACAGAGGATACATTTACTGTCATAGATCAGCATGTCAGACACTGCTCTCTGCAACCACTGGATGGCCTCACACACTGATTTTTGCATATCATTTACAGTTCACCTTTAAGGGATTTGCTTATGTTATTGTGAACCCTCTACTATATGGATACTGTTGTTCCTGTATGATTTCCTTTTACCCATCAATAAAGTATCTATGTGCCAAATGGTTTGTGGTCCTGCATTTAAATCGGCGCGGGGTTACCAAATGTTACTGGATGTTGTTGCATTATCATTGTGCAAAATTTTAAATAAATAAATAAAAATTTGAAAGAGTAATGGATCTTCTCACCCGATGATGCAAACTAAAATTTGATTTACTCCAGTAGGGTACACGCATACCAATAATTGAACTGAATTTGAGCATTTTAAACCCTTTTGGTAAATTTAGACCAGGAACACTGGAGTACAGTATAGGGAAATGGGGTGAACATGTCAGGAGGGTTAAGATGTGTTTTATGAAGATAAGTGTGCTAACTGCGAGGCTAAAAGCCTGGGCTGCCAGTTTACCAGCCAGCACCCTTTCTTAAAGGCATCAGGGAATGAAGCGAGGTTCACATACTCACTGAACACTTTTGCTACCCTGATACACATGAATAAGCGGCCTGTCAGAGGTTAAGGGGCCACAGACAGCCGCAATGAGTCAGAACCAACGTGGAACTAGCAACTTTTCTGCTTGAAGGTAAGTTTAGCACCCCCTTTTTTTGATTGATTGTACTTTCCATTAATAAATAAAGAAATACATAAATAAATCGTCAAACAATTGTCATTGTAATTTTAGCCATATTACACAACGTCATTCAACCAACCTACAGTAGGAAGGAACCGTTGCTAACATGGGGGGTCAGTGAATAGTAAAGGGAGGCTGAGGTTGATCTGCTATGCAAATGTGAAAATGCAGCAAAACGATTTGCCAACGGCAATCTCGAAAAGTTGCAGAAGCATGCACAAGACAACTCGGTCAGGCTCAGCCTTGTTGCTAGGTGTGCAGCAGTCCAAAGATTCCCTGCTGAGGAAGAAGAGACGGCCAATACAGTGGCCCTTTGAGATATGAATGCTATTTTTTTCAAGATACGAGTTGTCACATGACCAATTTGTTGTCTTGAGATACAAGCAAAATTTGAAATACAAGTGCGCTTCAGACACCAACCACCAGATGGCGGCAGCACACCACAACATTCAGCCACAATTAAATGGGTATGCTAATCTGGTCTCGAGGCTAATGATGAATAGCTATGACAGCGTCAAACTCTTAAAAATATACTCGCCAAGTTACCGTAAATGATGTATACGATTGCAATTGCTCCAGGTATCCAAGTGTCTGCGAAGCACTCAAAGCATCTTGATGTGATTTAATGAGCCTTCACAGTTGCACAGTGCCCTGCAGTTCCATGTGATACCTGGACTGATACCTGGTAACTGATTTAAATGTAATATGTAAATAGCATGTTTTAAAAAGATGACAACACAAAAATAAAATATTAATTTAATTGTGTTTGTAGGTGTGTACATTTTATTTGATATATTATTCGTTGTACACCTGCCGTAAATTATTGGAGGTCCGGTTTTAATGTAAGCGCGCCCCCTAACGCACCGGAGTACTTTGACTGGCGGAAACTGTTGGGGGGGTGGGCGAAAAAGTGACGCCGACACACAGTGTACACACTCACGCACACACATTCACAAGCCGGAGCTGAGACGGCGGGGGGGATAATCGGGTTTCTTTTCTTTTTTTCTTTACTTTCTATTCATTTGGACTCTTTGTCGATTCGGCCTGTTGCTGTCGGCGTCTCAAAATGACTCGCTGTTGAGTCACCACAGCGAGCCTCTCGTGTCGGCTCACGCGGTGCTATTTTGACAGTCCGGGGGTCGCAGTGAACCACCTCCACCACCACCACCACCTACCGAGTGGCTAGCATTAGCCCCTGGTAAGTCACATACGGGCAGCGAGGCTAATGACAACCAGCTAGCGCCTTCCCATATCCGGGGGCCTGGCAAGGGGTTTGTCGAAAACGCGTGTTATGGCTTGACTTGCTAATATGCATAATTAGTGACGGGATCTGTTAGCTCGGTATAGAGAAAAGGCTAGTTAGCAGGCTAACGTTAGCTAGGTGCTCTGTGTGTGCGTGCGTGTGGCTAATTATATGCGCCGGGGGAGGAGGAGGCGAGGATCTTATGCCGTGTGTGCTAGCTATTGTTAGCTTCTGGTCTTGTGTGGCTAATATCTCAACCGGTCCTGGTTGTGACAACAACTACCTGCTCTCCTACAGACTCAAACTTGAAAGAGAAGGAGAGAGGTGGGGGATTCTTCAACGCGGACCTTCCTGCGTTCGACCCAGCAAAAACAGGTAAACCGAACGATTCTGATGACTTAAGTTCAGGCACTAAATGTAAAAAGCAGTCTTTATGTTTACAATTATGCTTATACAAATCTCAATTGAAATGTATTGAATGAGGATAAAACGAGGAGATGGTGTTGGTGCTGCTGTTCCTGCTTGGAAGAGCTGAAACGCCTGCTGTCCTTTGACAACACATGTAACATGTGCCCAAGCAGTTGCCACAGATAACTTGATAGTACATAGGAGTTATTGGCATCCAAACCGATTGTAAAATCTGAATACAGTACAATGAACACCCAATCACTACGAACTCATTAGCGCCCATTAGTGTAATTTTGTGCTCTTCATGTAAGTAGAAATATGACACAATTTCCCAAAAATGACTGTCAAAGTGTTGAATCTGGCTAGAATAGCAACGGCAATCTTCAAAACGATTTTTAATATTGGATGATAGCTTCTAGAGTAATTTAGTTTTTTTGTGTTGGAACAAATGGCATTTTTGGGTAATGATATCACCTGTTGAAAATCTGGTCAAAAACACCTCAAATTTAGGGTAAAACAGTACTACTTGATCATTCCTCAACATATCTCCTCAACCTTTTTGTTTAATCTTCTACCCCTTCTAACCCCTTTTCCGATTAGCTGACAAGTTTCACTTAAAATGATCCAAAACCTGAAATTCCAAGGGGTTCTCCAGGTCTATGCATCAAAATTACAGTACTGTGATCTTTCAAACGGTGTCACTTGTGCTAAAAACTTAAATAACATAAATTAAATGTCATTTGTGAGAATAGCATTGTGGGCAACAATAATAAGTCTTGTATCTCAGTAATCAATTGTTTATTTGTCATCTTGTTTGTGATGGAGGATTTTAATGGTGTTTGAGGTGCTCATTTAATAATTTTTTTGTGTGTGAAAATTCTTCAAAGATGGCAGCCACTTGTTGAAATGGGCAAGGAGATATCTTGAGAAATAATGAAGTCATACTGTTTTACTGTACTTTTTGACCAAATTTTCTGTCAGTGTTGCAAACAGTCTCAAATGGCTTTTTGCTGAGCAAATCCAGAAATCCAATTTTTAGGCATAATGGTGTAAAATGAGTTTGAAAGGATATTAAATTGTTTTAGGATGATAGATTGGATTATATTTAGGTTTTCACATTAATATAGGCAATTATTAATTATTTTTTAAAGGGCCTGAGGCGTCCATTATTTTCGTCGAGCCTGGTCCCTAATCCCTGTGAATAGGGTGGGTCACACTTAAAATGAATCTGTCTTGATTAGCCTACTTGTGCTGGATTTCTGTCTGTCCCGCTGTGTCAAATTTAATTTGCTCCCTTTCATTTCAAAATGAAAAAATATTTGACGGCGACCTCACAATTTTGATACCTCACCTGGAAATAGAAGAAGAGGCGCACAATGTCAATCAATGCGGGATCTCCTGGAGCTGTGATCTGAACACCTGCTAGTTCAATTAAACAAGTAAAATGTTAGCTAATTTAATATAATTTATTTTACCACCTTATTGTAATCCCTCCACATGTGGTCAAGCATAGAAACAGCCACCGGTGGACTTTTAATCACTTTTTTTCAACAAATAGTGACAAAAATAAATACATTAATTCATAGCTGCGCGGCCAAAACTGAGGCATTCAATGGGCAGACTGGCTAAAAGTTAGCCCGTGAGACTCTAACAACAGCCAACAATACACTCTCATTTGCTGATTTTCAAAGTCACTCAACAAGGCCAGGCTCCTCCTTTGTAAAAGCAATACACAACGTCACAAATACTACAGTGTCGATTGTGAGGATGGCAATTCCGAGTAGTTAAAAATAAAACCTCCACCTCACATGCGTGTTTTGTGTTGGGATTATCAGTTGGGCACTTCCATATCCCGTCTGTAATCCCTCCACATGTGGTCAAGCATAGAAACAGCCACCGGTGGACTTTTAATCACTTTTTTTCAACAAATAGTGACAAAAATAAATACATTCATTCATAGCTGCGCGGCCAAAACTGAGGCATTCAATGGGCAGACTGGCTAAAAGTTAGCCCATGAGCCTCTAACAACAGCCAACAATACACTCTCATTTGCTGATTTTCAAAATCACTCAACAAGGCCAGGCTCCTCCTTGTAAAAGCAATACACAACGTCACAAATACTACAGTGTCGATTGTGAGGATGGCGATTCCAAGTGGTTAAAAATAAAACCTGCACCTCACATGCGTGTTTTGTGTTGGGATTATCAGTTGGGCACTTTCATATCCCGTCTCCTCCCGTCGTTGACAAAGCCTACCTTTTCGCCGAGTGCGCACTGCTTCCGCATTTTTGGCGAATGCTTTATGACGCGAAGGCTCGCACAAATGAATAGAATGAGAGGGGACCGTCTGTACTCAGCCCAATCAACGGACGTAAATGTGCTTCAGTCAGGGCTCGGTCTGTGTATTTATTCAAGGCTTCGCGCCGTTGCGCACTTGCTGAAAGTTGGGCGGCGTCAACGAACGAGAGTTTATGTGATTAATTGATTTATCAATGGGATGATTGGTAGAATAATCAATTCTAAAAGTATTCAGTGTCCCCGATAAGTCTATGGGGAAGGTTCATAACAGTATGAGGAGGGTCATAAAGCTTTAAAATAATATAATGAATACAAGGCCACTACTTCTCAGATTTTTATCAGGTTCTGGCATATAACCCCAGTATAGAATACTATATCCGATTCATTGCATTTTTTTCCCGTTTACGCTGCCATGGTGCATTTCCCAATTGTGCGACTCTAAAGCAAAACATTGGAATCACCACATGAACCATAACCGAGCCTGATAGTTATGTATTTCTGGATTTTGTAGCCATTACGCCACAATATGTTATGTGTGCTTAGCTCGGCTGTATTCCCCTCCCACTATCAATTATTTATACAAGCCAAGAACGCTGACATGAAAGCTTTTTTTTTTAAAAATTGGCGTTTTATAGATGTGACGTCATTGAAATATGCAGCTCTAGTCCACCAGGTTGCAATCCGCGGGTTTATTCGTCGACGCGCTATCCATATCCGCTTGTGTCTTTGAATGTCTTGTTTGCAGCAGCAGTGGAAGAAGAAGAGTGGCTTTTTCTAGCGAGATTTGAAGGGCTATTTATAGATCTCTGCCAGAGCACCATGCGTGGTGTTGCTGCTGCTGCTGCTGCTGCTCCCATCCCTCGCCCCTCTCCTCTCATACCGTCTCCATCTTTACTCCTTCCTTCTCATCTTTCAACTCTTGTTTGTTTTCACCCCCACACCCTCCAAAACCGACGTTTCCACTCGTATCCTCTGTAGTTAACTTTGAAGTCAATTATTGATCACGTTGGAGGGGAGGTGACAGGCTTTAAATCTTTTGCTTGGCCGACTTCACAGGCGTTGCTGCAAAGCTCGGAGGGTTACGATGCATATGCATGACACGGTGGATCCTCTAAAGTTGACGACGGTGCGTTGAACCTGGATGCTGGTCGACCACTGATTTGTTCACATTTCACGGGAATTCATGTGAATTGAATTTACAAGGGGGTCCTCGGTTGCGTTCCTACGTCAGTGACACAATTCAAATGCCCTAACTCATGCTAATGCAGTAGCAAAGTCCCAATTGCAGTAAATATTTGTATGAAAAACACGTCTAAGCCATGAATGAAAATGCTAAGCACATCATCAACTGAGCGTGTGTTTTTTTGTACGCATACACAGGTGGACAAAATCATCACAAGAACATATTGTTTTGCCAACAATATTTTTTTGCATTTCAGAAAATTCCAGTCTCATCAGTTTCAAATCATTTCAATAATGATTGTGGGTTTTTTCGTTGTTGAAAAAAGGGTACCAACAGTTTTATCTGTGCCATGCGCACAATGAAAAGAACACTTTACCTATTGTCACAGGGTGTCTTGAACTCGTGCTGTGTCTGCGTGTTAAGAACTTTTAAGACAGTCAAGGCTTTCTGCAGTGAAATTTGTTGTCCAGTGTCAGAAAGCTGGCTCAGAGATGCGCATCATGGGTCTTTCTAAAGGATGAAGAGGCAAACACACAGCTGAAATTACAAGATAGGCTAAGAATAAAACATTAGACTATTCTTAAAAGTCCTGTTTTATATGCTATTGGACATTTGTGAAATTAGCAGCATTCTGGAAAAAGAATACTACAAACGGTTTTGGAGCTAAAAGTCTATTTAAGAGTGTACATCAATTGTTTAGTTGCAGTTCAAATAGTGCAAATAAAATATTAGTTTGTTTATGTCCAAGTCAAAGTATTTCTGTTGGACTATGGGGGGGGGAAACCAAATTCCTGACTTTCATTGTTTAATTTTCATTTATTTTTATAATTAAATTTACATTACTTTTAGTGATCATTGCGGGTTTTTCATTCAATAACATAAAGAGACGAACAATTTTGTCCATGTGTGTATTTGCGCTAGTGGACCTTACGGAAGGCAACACATTAAGCATTTTCCGTGGAAAGGTCAGTTGGATGACAGTTTCCGCTATTAATGTTACAAGCGAGAGGGACGCCATCTGTCTGAAAAATAACCTGTAGTTACATAAATGTGTGATCACCTGGGATTGTCTAGTGAGTATATTGAGTAGCGCGAGTACTTTAAGGCGGAAATGGCTTCAAAAGTTTTTACTTTTCAAAGTTGAGATTCAGTAACCAATACTGTGCTGAAGAAACAATTAATAAACAATCCATTCCACACAAATGTCAGAATTTGATCAGTTAATGGGTACTAAGTACCCGGCTATTGCGGCAGCCCGAACCTTTTTTACACACACTTAACATATTTTAATCACAAGTGACAAACAAATCGTAGCTAGTGTTCTAACAGCTAATGTCGCTGATTTGCAGTCAACGTCTTCACTTGGTACAGTGCTGCTACTTGTTTAAACATCACAGACAGATGGACATAAATGGCGCTTGTCACTTCAAAAACAAAATTAGATCCATATTCGGTAGTTTGCCATACAGTATGTTAACTCTATGACTGCCAGACGTTTTCAGGAACGGGATGTCGCCAGTGCCAGCCGATTTAAGCATTTTGACTGATCTTTCAAGGTCCACAGAAAATTATTTGTTTGGACTATGGAAACACACATACTACCAAATGAAAGATTGGACTCTCATCTTTCATCAGAAAAAAAAAGTTTGTTTCTACCTTATTCCGTTTTTCAGTAATCAACAATAGAAAATGATTAGTTTCACCTGTTTTTTTTAAAAAAAAAACGTCTTTTAACGTCTTTGGCACTCCTCCATAGGATTTTACTAATCGTTATTTAACGTTTTTGGCAGTCAAAGAGTTAAAAATGATTTTTCATGTAGAGATCACTGCTGCCTGTCTGTTGATGGCGTTCATAGTGCTGAACCGTTTATCTGCGGTACCTTTGGCCACTGATCCTTGTTTAGTGCCTCTCCTATTTATCCATCCTCCTTTCTTTAAAAGCTCGTATGCAAAAGACGTGGCCTTGCTCGTTCGAGCGAAGCATTAGACGGCATTAGCGCTGTCCACTTTATCCGTGGTCATATGGCCGACCTAAGATTTTCTCATTCTATTCGATGAGGACAGCTTTCAAATATGCGACCCTTGCTTGTAGTTTAGTCAAAGATGTGGCAAACATGCCCAAGATTCCTTCAAATCTGTTCTTGAATTTATGCTTTTTTGTCGTATTTAAGACGACACTCTGCCCTTGGAAATTGTATATTTTATTGTCCTAACATAATCTCATTCCTTGTATAAGATAAATGGCTGTAGTTGGAGGGGCATGTCTGTTGGAAAATCTTTCAAAACCCTGCAGGGAGACACAACCACTCTGTAGGTGGAATTAATCATTGGCAAACCCATTAGCTGCTAACCTGTAACGTTGTCCTAACACTTGACAAGAGAAGACAGTGGCGGGCATTTGACTGAATTTCCTTGAAAGTGTCGATTCATTAATGTGTTATTTTGGGCTCCCGTTCGAATGTTGTATATGCCAGAATAATGCTGCCACAATGTGTTGCCATAACAGAGGTCTTTGAAGACATCATGTTGCTGTTCTTCGGGACACAATTCATCAACAAGTCAATTCCACACGATTGACCAAAAGTGTAAACAATGATGAATTGATTAAGACATCAGGGGATGTCGGGTTTGAATACGGGAGTGTATTGTTTTTATGTCGCATTGATTGGACGACTGTTTTATGTTTAAAGGTTAACGGCTGCTTTCATCATTTTGTCAACTGCTGATCATCTCGATGGTAAATCAAAGCTGGTGCTTGACGCATTTGGATCCCCAAATGAATTCTGGTTCCCCGCTATCCAAGCGAGGCACAAAAGCAGACATCCCTCGACGTCTACCTTATCCTGAGCTCTCTGCAGATAGTTGCTTTGATGCTGAACTTTTGACTTCCTCCTCTCGTAGCCACTGAAGCTGCAGGGAGAACATGCAAATATGTCGTCTTGAGGGATTAAGGCTTTCCCAGCTAATGAGTTTTTTTTCTCCTTTCATTATTTTTTGGTTGCCATCTTCCCTTTTATATCCATTGTACTTTTTTTTAACCATTACAGCAGTGCTGCGTATTGCCATCAGCTGTCAGCACTGAATACCCCGCATGAGAAGTTCCCGTCAATCACCAGCTTCTTTACACTGTGATCCCAAAATCCAGCCAAAAGAATTCCGCCACTGTGCATTTCCACGACGCAGCACGGGATCCTGTCGTCAGATTATTAAATGCATGATGACTACTGTGCAGAAGTCAGTCTGATTTTTAAACTTCACATCCCTCTCCTGGAATTGGAGAATGTATCTGTTACTATCTCAGAGAAGGTCCTTTTACACGTAGTGCGAAAGGAGGTTGATCAGTCGTGACTAGTTAAACTTTAATGCTTGTTTAAAAAAAAAAAAAGTTAACAGCTAAGCAAACTTGGTGACTGATTCATGTAGCCTTTTAAAACAGCTGGGGTGCTCGCAAGCCCCTCCGCTTGGCTGTCACTGCAATTATATTGTAGCAGAGAGAGCAGAGAGCAAACAAGATGTGTGAGGGAGGGAGGAAAGAGAGAGAGAGAGAGAGAGAGAGAGCGCTGGAAACCATGCGAAAGGGAGGAGGGTTTGCAAGAGACGGCAGCGTTGCGAACAGTGCACAGGATGGCATGAGAGCGGGGAAAGCGCCAGCCAGCAAGGATTTTTATGTCCTGGTGCATGCGTGAGTTTCATTGAGGAAAAAAAAAAGAATTGACACCTCTCAACATTAGAACAAGACAAGTTGTAGAATGAGCAGAACTTGCTTGAAACTCACCAGGAAAAAAAAAGTGGAATTCATTACGCTTTGTCGTTTAGCAGCGAGAGTTCATTCTGGTCCAGAGCTGCTGCTGCTTCTGCTGTGATGCGCTTTCTGTGATTTGAAAACAAAACAAAAGACAACAATCTGACCTGATCCGACTTGGCTGGAGATCCTCTGTGATGACCTCTTCATACAGTAAGCATGTTTTATCTCTGGGTTATCTATTATTGAAATGATCAGCGATAGTCGCTGTTTGTATATCTTGCATGCCTCTTTATCTGCTCTAAGTATGCCGTGCAGTGATTTGTTCTTTTGTGAAGTTCTGCTGTTAGTTTCGAACTTTTTTTCAATCAATATGGCACCGTTTGAATCAGCAGTAATTGGATTGTTAGCGCACGCTTTGCATCAAATACGGACCCCGACTGTCTTGATGACCCCCACTAATTCGTGGCCACTTAAAGGCGGAGGTAATGAGGAATTCCCTTCCACCACGTCCTCGTGTGGGTGGAGGGCTGGGGGCGGAAGTGGTCACAGCGCAAGTAGGCATCGCTGCAACGCCGTCACGCCGAGGAGCGAGGGGAGGGGTGTAGCGAAGAGGGGGCAGCCTCGTCGCTTACATAAGGCTGCATGTGGGAAGCCCTGCGTTAAGAGACCTTGACGCTTATCCACGATGATCATCTTAGCTGGGAGGTGCAAGCAATGGCTAGTGATCATGACAGTTTAGGTGTGCGGACACACACGCTCAAATCTCACTTGATCTCTCCCCATGACAATATGCATCTGCATGTCCGTATTTTCACGGTCTGTTGAGACCAAATGTGTGGGGAGCAGGGAAAGGAGGTGAGCAAGAGGCGAGAAAAGCACAACATAAGAGCCCTCTTGAATAAAAAATGTGTGGCTATAAATAGCAAAGCGTCCTCATTGAGTGTTTCAGGTTGAGAAGACCTGGCTTCCAAGACCTTCTCTCTGCTGATGGTTACAGCCTTGCAAAATTAGATTCAGTTTTACTCTATTATCTTTTGTTAGGGATTGTTTAGTTACTTAGCCCATATCTACTTTGGAATATTTAGGTGAAATCTGGAATATCATTACAGCTCTTTGATTGGAGCTAAGGAAAAAAAAAAAAGAGAGAGAGAGAGCTGCAACACTCATCTCATGTATCAAAAACACCAGATTTGCCAGATGGTGGCAATAACAAGCGTAATTTTTAAGTGAAATGTTGCCACATCAAAAAAAGCAATTGGCCCTGTGAATCCATATGTAGCTTGGGCATGTAAACCACATTCATCTTGCAACATAATATAGTGGAACCTCCAAAGTTAAACACAAGCTGTTTCATGCCATGGCTTGACAGAATTTTCTATTTGGAATAACTGGTTTTACCAACTGCAATGTTTTAGCTAATATTGTCACACAAAGCAGACATCAGGAGTTGTAAATTAGCAACAATAAAATCCCCTTTAATACGCTTGACTTTAATGATGAATAGGAATTGGGTAATAAACATTCCATCACTTATGCTTGCACCTAGAAAGTATAAAATGAAATTGGCTTCTAATGCAACGTAAAATGTTGAAACCTAACACACTCTCTGCCTTTTGATCACCAGTGACAAGCGTCTGGCAGCTAGCCAACCTGTGCCTAGTTAGCTCGTGCCTTTTTCTAGAATTTAAATGGCCTACAACAGGGTCACTTTTTCTTGTCAGACAGCATACACTGATGAGACTCAAATGTACAAACGTCATCAGTTGAGCAAAATAAGGCTCTTTGTTATTAACGTATTGGTCCTTACAGGTTAGCATAACAGGCATACAGTAACCTCCAGTGGTTCTTCTTCTCTCAGCACTGTCCTTTCAGGAAAAAGTGTAGGAAACACCAACGTTGATGTTTGCTTAAATCGAGTGAGGTGCCTTGTCATAACATATGATGACATTATGATTTCCAGTAATTTGTCTAACCAGGCAAATTTTCCTTGAACACTTCAGCCATATTTTTGATTTTTGTAACTTTGCTTTACTGCTTCCCAGGTAGTTCCCAGGCCCTCCTGCAGCCTGCATACTAATTGCCAGTGCGTGGGAAAAAGACAGAGCACAAAAGAGAGGATGTTCAAGAGGCAAAGGGATGGCGGGGGGGGGACTAAAAAATCAATGGCAACCCCTGGAGTAACTCACTGCTGTAATTGCCTTTAAGTCAGAAGGTTTACACCATCTAACCTGAAGCCTGGAAGAAACACACACGCCAGGGTCATTCAGTCAGTGTAGCGCAGAATAGGCTGGGTGAGGTAAGCCCGGTTTCAAATGGGCCTGCTCACTTTTGCGAGGTAAAGCTACTGCATATAGAAATGTATCCACTGCTTGCATCCATGACTTAACAGTTCTGAGAGTAAATGTAAACGCAAGAAAAGCTAAAAGTAGGGACCATACCAAGGCAGACGGACTTTTTTTTGGGAGTGGTTGGTTTCCACAAGCAATCCTGCAGGTAACCCTGCAACCACACACCATCTGGTGTTCTTTGTCTTGTTGTCTGAATCCTGCATCATGGATAGAGTTATGTCCCGGTTATATTTGCAGCCTCCCCACTGGCTATTTTTGGGACGCAACTTGTCGCATTGTAAGAGTGACTTTAGCACTTTACACTCGTGTAACAAACAGTGCCTGACTTTGGTGACTGGCCAGTTGCCTGATTCTTGGGTAAAGCATGCTAGGTGGCAGTTCTCAAGTCCCCATCAATGTTTGCATGGCGGGCCAGGCTGCCAGCTGTTGTCAAATGGAGGCATTTGTGAATGTTCTTCAAGCCACTGGTTTTAGCTATATGCAGCCACCCAAATTTACAATTTCATTCGCTAACACCCACGTCACTCACCAAGCCAGGCCCCCACTTTTTAATGCCGTAATCATTCAAAGTCACAGATATTACAGTAAAACGTAAACATGGCAACTCTAAATGGACAGAAATATTCCATGCATCTAACATGCACAGTATTGTTTAATAATGTTAAGTTATTTTTTTAAAATCAATTATCAGTTAAATATTCTATTCTAAAAATATTTGATAGCTTCAGCAATAATGAGTATACAGTATTTAATGGACCATTATTCATTGATACTGTGGATGGTATCGCATCTGCACAATGAATGGAGATGGAGTCCTTCAATTGTGTTACCAGTTAATCCAACCCATTTCACAACTTTTACTCTTTTTTTTTTTTTTTTTTTTGTTACCACATTCTTTTATCAAATGGACCCAAAAATGTTTTGCATATGGTTTGCGGACGTGACTAAATTGGAGCACAGATGTTAATCTAAATTAATGACTGTTATATATATATATTTTACCATTTAGAAATATTTTTAATTTAAAACAAAATATTGCATTTCATTTCAGTTTGCATTCATTGCATCACGGAATTTCCTCATGCACAAAACGTGAGCCCTAGCTCAAGGCATTTGCCCTAAAGTTGAGCAAATGCATGCAAAAATCCAGAAGTTGTCCAGCAGTATACACACTGGTTTTCTGTAACCAAGCATTTCTTAATGTTAAAGATGGCCGTACTATTCTATTTTCTTCCCAGTTGACCCTGGGAGTTCATCCATCACACTCGAGACTACACCACAGTGTTGCGCGCGCCAACGGAGGGAATTGACTGAGCCGATATCGATCGGTGTTGTGTTGAGGAGCAGGCGGTTCACGGCAGTTCCAAGTGTGAATAATCATTGAGTCAAAAAAGAAAGAAAGATAGTTAGTGGCAATTTTAACATGCATGGATAAGTGCTGAAGTAGTGAGTGTATTTTTGAAACACTATAAATATGCAGCTCTTTTTTTTTTCTTTTTTTTTTTTACCGCACGCAACAATCATAAGCCGATAGGTCAGAAAATGTGGAGGTATGTGAGAATTACCTTGGTAACCACATCCTGTAATGTCAGAGAAGGATCAAAATGCGACTTATTGTGTGAATGCAGCTTTAATTGTACTGTTCTGAGTGGTACACACGACTGTCTGCGTGTGAAGAAGCTGCACATTTTAATGACTCTTTGTGAATGAATCACATTCTGATCACTCTGTAAGCCTCATTAAGTCCAGGGGATCTTCAAGCCCTGTTTGTATGGCACGTGTGGGTTTGTTTTTCTCTGTGTTGTTTAGCCCCCCCCGACGGTGTAAATCTGTGTTAAACTCAATAGCCTTTTGATCACGGCCTTGGAATTGGGGAAAGGAGAAGGTGAATGGGTACGTGAGGGGGTCGTGCGGGTGAAGTAGTGAGTGAAAAATATGGGGGTGTTGAGGGATATGGCTGGATTTCTCTTGGCGACAGAGCTTGTTGCCATGGATCTGGTCCTCCGATTGGTGGAGGGTTGGTCCAATCACTTAACAGCACGGATTGTTTCATCATTGAGAAGTTTTTCTCTCTCTCTCTCTTCCTGTCTCACTGGTGAGCCGCCGCTTCTCCATCTTTCTCACCTCCTACTGGCTGCCCAGAAAGACTGAAATAGAAGTTGTGATGCTTGGAAATTAACTAAAGGGTCAACTGTATGAAGTAGAACTGTGTTTTATGCACGTGATTTTTATTTTTATTTTTTTTACAACTGATGATCAGTACTTCTGTGAGGTAGTTGTGCAGTGTATGAAATGGTACAAACAATCAATGTACCCACTGGTTTGCTTTTCGGTGTTCCTCTGTTTATGATGGTACTGACATTGGACAGTTCAAGGTTATGAACGTCACAAAAATACGTCATCTGACATGACACAAGAAGGCATGTTCAACTGCAGTTTTTCATTCGATTGTATCATATTTATGCTCTAGAAGTGTTTTTTTTACATAATGAATGAACTACAGTGTTTTCTGACTTGGGTACAAATTCAGGATAAGCCACAGCCGCCGTAGGAACGTAACTTTAAACTCTTTGACTGCCAAAAACGTTAAATAACGTTTAGTAAAATCCTATTTAGGAGTGCCAAAGACGTTAAAAGACGTTTTTTTTTCAAAACAGAGGTGAAACTAACCATTTTCTATTGTTGATTACTGAAAAACGGAATAAGGTAGAAACAAACTTTTTTTTCTGATGAAAGATGAGAGTCCAATCTTTCATTTGGTAGTATGTGTGTTTCCATAGTCCAAACACATAATTTTCTGTGGACCTTGAAAGATCAGTCAAAAATGCTTAAATCGGCTGGCACCCACGGCATCCCTTTTCTGAAAACGTCTGGCAGTCAAAGAGTTAACCTAAAACCTGTTTGGCCATCACTTTGCACCTAATTGTAGCGGATAGTGTCACATGTCAGCATTCATTAATCATTGCGAGTGTATTCTTTATTTTTGCCTCAGGTATCTAGAGACCTCTTTACTTATGTGATGACACAAGGAAAAACGCAACTGCGTCCAGCATGTCTCTAGCTTCAGCTAGTTCGTTCGCCACTAGCAGCAGCAGGACCATGGAATGGCGGCAGCGAAACAATGAATTTCTTTGCCAGATTATTATATTCAAAAATGCACCAATAATGGACAACTGTGAGCTAAAGCAGTCCTTCGCAAATAGACCCCACGGAACATATTTTTTTGTACCGTACTAAAATAAAGTGCAATTGCGCATCCACTACAATAGGTGGCAGTGGCGCTCTTAAACTATTTTATAGACAAATGATACTTGTGGGGCGCAAAATGTTTTCTTCTTCCTCGGGGGACAAACATTAATTGAGAAGCACTGTCGTAGAGGTAAAACACAACTCGCACCAAACATCATAATCACATTAAAGCCAAATGTCGTTACTGCCTAATACATGTTTGAAATACGGCATACAGCCGGAGTATGTAAATATTTAATAACAAAAAAAGCTGTGGCTTATAGAAATGGGGCATTTCGAATTTTAAGTTCTTATACTAAACAGATAAAATACTTGTGTGGGGGTGGAGCTTGGCTGTGGAATTTGATGACTCTAATCAAATATGAAACCCTACTTATGGGGTTTCGCAAAGTCTGAAACAGCTTGACTTTGGAAGACGAAATTTGTAAGCATGACTCATGTGTAAACTAACATAAAGTCATTATGTAATATTGAAACGAAGTCTCCTTTTTTAGTTTAAAGTATAAATTCGGAAAGGTTTACGTTTTAACTTATTGCCAGTTATTGACTTCATAAAACACGAAACCTGACTAATACACAAAGTCAGAGACTGTTTCACATTTGGAACATGCAATGGAATATGTTAACCCACATTTTTTTTTTCTTGATTAACTCATTCATTGCCAGTGGAGTTTATGACAGCTATTTAAGACCATTTTGAATGATCTTCCAAGACCTACAGAATATTGTTTTCTGGCAATACAAGCACATAACTAAACAAAAGAAACAATAGATTCGACTTTCACAAGAAAAAAGTTGTTTGCTTTTTCCAATCTTAAGTAATCGACAGTAGAACATTGGTTGGTTTCACCAAAGATACTTGTTTGTGATGTGGGAAAAAATATACTACTTTACTGCAACACATACTTTTTATACCATACATGCACATCGCCTCTTGGGTTTCAGTTCACGAATACAAGTCCACCACAGTGATTGAGTCAAGGTCCCAATGTACCAACCTTACTTCAAATTCTATTCGAGTCCTCCGTTTGGCGCACCGCCCAACTTTTCGCACGTCCTGACAAGCAACTCAACCTAGAACTAAACATAGATCCTAACTACTGTAGCGAGAGTGGCGGTAAAAGAGACTTGAGGGGATCTGCAGAAAGGTAGGGAGATAGGTAGGTAACGAGGACGGGGAGGGAAGGAGGGAGCGAATGAGTCATAGCTCGTCCCACAGGACTGAGTGGGCCGACTGTGGAGGAGGATGGCGTCAGCAACAGGGCTGACAATTTAAGAAGACACATTAAAAGAGGAAGAAAAGGAGCGAAAAAGAGCAAACGCTTGTCGTGGGCGGATGGAGCAAGTGGTATCGATGGGTGGGGTGAAGGTGGGGGGTGAGGAAAGGAAGGAAGGAAGGGGTATCCTCGTTCCACGGGAAGAGGAAGGACAAGTGTGGGCGGTTGCGAGGATGTAGGATGTTTAAGAGAAACCCTGTCTTCCGCCGCCGTTGACTTGACCATGTATGTCGTGTTCCTGTCGTCATCGAACAAGTTGCCTGAGTTTTATAAAAGGAAGTGTCATGTTGCCAAATGGTGCATGTGTGTGAAATTGCTCCTGTGACGCTCAGACTGACGGGCTGTCCCCTCCGGCCCACAGCAGCCCCATCCCCTCCCTGTGAGATTGTGTAACCGATGCAAAGGGGAATCCTCTCTGACATAGACGAGCGCGGCGCCCGCACACACACACACACACACACACACCGCAAACGCTGCTGACATATGATATGCGGAGGCTCTGAGCTTGCACAAACTCGGCCGTTGCGACACACACAACAAACACACGCGCACGGCAACCTTCACTGTGTGGAGGAATAACCTTGCTGTCTTTTGTGAAATGGCTTCTCTGTGACGTCAAATGGGCGAGGTGCACAGCGGAATACAGACGAGATGAATTGGGTCAAGCTGCCTGTGGATGGCTCCCCCTCTGCTGTCTGTGGGTTTGTCCATGCGTGCTCGGACCCGTTTACATGCTTCCTGGGCTTTCTTCACCCTCCACCTTCATTCTCGGAGAGAGCACGGAGAGGCACTCTAAAGTGTGACTTTTCCAGTAATACAATTAAACGGGAAGTCAACACAAACTTTCTTTACAATATGTTGTATGTGTTCCCCTATAGTCTAAACACAGCATTCTGATTAATATTGAGTTTGTGGAATACGACGAGCAAACCAGCAAAATTGGGGCGACCATTTTGCCACATGCTGTCGACTGAAAATGACATCATAGTTTCGGAGGGCTCAGGTAACAACCCATTATGGCTCAGCTTTAGAAAAAACAGGTGAGCCGTGATTGGTCATTGTATCACTTGAGTATCAGGCATCTTCAAAAAGGCGGCGATCTCTGCAAGCAGACTATCATACTACAGAAGAAGTTTGCCTGCTTTGAAATCCACTTAAAAAAACGAAACAAGTGATCATTAACAGTAACTGACAGTTCGTGTTAATTGAAACCTTGACTTTTTAAAACTGTTAAGCCGCCAAACCGGTAATCGGGCTCATGCCTAGTTGCTTTACTACAGCATGTCGGCAATCAATTCCACACAATCCACTGAATTCTTCATTGAATCAGTTTTTAGGATTATCCACATTGAAAGTTCGTCTCTCACATATACACTCTAAGCAAGTATTTGTCTGATCTGTGCTGAAATCACGCTCAATCATTCCAAAGAGCTACAAAACTAACTGTGCTAGCTGCTTAGCAAGCTAAGATGAAGCAACAAGCTAGTGCCTGAATTGTAATGTGTATTTTTGTACATTTCGTGTGCAGTGAAGTGCACTGCTTTATGTAAGTCTCTTTAAAAATCAAATATGCATAATGCAAGGCAAAATGAGCTTAACATGACTCTTGCTTTTTGGTTTCTATGTGCGCACTGACTGGCGATGAGTAAATTATTTACAGAGTTGAATTTTAAATTAGATACACCCTGAAATCAGTAGATTCGTCACTACTAATTTGTACCACACACTGGTGACAAAAGCGCCATTGCATGATATTAGTCAGCCAAATGAATATTTTCATGTCCTTTAGTTATTCAGATAAGGTGCTGATCCTTCCTGAAGAAATTCTTCTCATTTAAAATAGCTCGCCCTGCTGCTAAATGTTGCTCAGTCCCTGACCCAGCCCGACCTGTTGTGGCTAAATCTGACTGTGAGCTCATGCCACATTAAAATAAATAAATCAATCAATCAATAAATAATCCGTATGCGACTGTGAAGTCCAACACACAAAAGTGCCTAGAGTAGCCCCTATATATTACTGCTATCTCTTTCACAAAGTGGGGCCACATGGATGCTCACACAAATCCAGTGTTTCATCCCAGCCAAGCATCCTTTGGTGTGGAAACTTGACACACGGGGCAGGGCAGCTTAGCCTCTACGCCTCAGCTGGTTGCCTGTCATCAAGAGGGTCCCATTTTTAAGTCGTCAGTGCATACTGAGTGCCTGTGAAGTGGGTCAGCATGGTTTTCACTGCAGTGCTGCCGACAGGGGATGAAGGGGATTTTTGCGAGACCCCTTTGTCACACATTTAATCATGAATTGAGTCTTCTAACGATGATCTCATCAATCAATCAAGCGATTGGAGGAAAGTAGCAACTTTGCATTATGAAACACGAGAACATGCATGTGAGTTGCGGGTGTTTTGTCCACTCGGGGTGCCATCTTCTCAGTCTATTCTAGTATCTTTGAGTGTGGAGTTGGCTCGCTGTTAGTCTGCGTGTTGAGTAACGCATTGTCAATTGTGGCCGTCATTGATCCCAAACTTTGGAAGCTCTATAAACTTCTACCTCCTGGTTTGCTCCCCTCATGCCCACTTATTTGTCGCTCCTGACGGACACAGTAAAAAATGTTGATGCAGTTTCTGACATTTGACTGAAAAATTACAGATTTCCAATTAATGTACTGTCATTGTTTTGTGTTCAAACCCTCTTCGTGGACAAAGTCATGGAATCTTGGGTCAATCCCAAGAAATGAACTACAATTTACAGAGACACATGTTAAAAATTTAAAGATACATCTTTAAAACGGCCAAATTTGACCAGGACATAACACAAGGGTTAAAACATTTTTTTTTAATTATTCAGGTCTGAATAGACACATGGAAGATAAGTCAGTGTAGTCTTTTCGGGAAACCTTTGAGAATCAGTCATTTACGTGTGCTGCTATTCCATGTTAAAACTCCCAGATCCAGAAATGAGCAAAACTTATTGTAGCATTGCAACCAGCCAGTTGGAGATTCAATATTTCCTAAACCATTATGTTGGTAATCAATATAGGTAATTTAAAGCATTGATATTGCCATCTGTGTTTTGTGCATGTTTTTTTTTAAATCCTAGCTTAATTATGCAGATAATCGTCTTCGGGCATTAGGGCGGGGTTACACCCTGAACCGGTTGCATAAGTGCTTAAATTGAATTGGTCATTGATGAAAGTAAAATATGTGACAAAAAAGTCAGGGTAACAAAACACGCTGTAAGTGATAACTTAAAATACACTAGTTAGTATGAACTATTTAATTGCATCTTTAGAAAGTTTACAAAACTCCTTTGAGATGTGTTATGATGTGAAATTTAGGCAAAATTGCTAAGTTGTATACAAATAGTTGGCTCAATGGTGTGCCTGCCCACTCATCAAGTGTGCAATTACATAAATCATTTGTGAGCTACCTACTTCTAAAAATGTCTGTGAACAAGCAATTAAAAGGTTTGTTTAATTGTGATGTAACAGAGGGGCTAATTTACATGATCCAACCCCATTACTGAATTCTCCCCCCCATGACTTGTCGGCCACAAGATTTGCCATTTACAAGCGCCACCGACAGAAGTATTACCATGTCAAAGCTAAAATGTAAGCAGTTAGCGTTAGCGCCTGATATACAGCACATACTTTTAAACTAAGGAGGCAGGGGGGGGATTTGCCCTGGTTGTGGAAACGAAAGTCATACTTGGCATTAGTCTCCAGTAGAAGGGGCGGGGTGAGTAGCGTATTTTTTTTTACATGAGACAAGAACACCCATTCAAACAGGCTGATTTAATTTCATTTTGAGGAAACCATGTCACAGATATGTTACTTATTGTGAAAACAACGCAATGCATAATATGTTTTCTTTTACACTTGAGCATGTTGATATTGTAACCCTCATCGAGCATCCGTCAATTTTGTGTGGTTCGCGCTCAAGAACCTTGCACAAATCCGAACACCGGCGAAAAGCATACCTGATTGTTCCTCCTTATTGCTTTCAACCGTTATCGATGTTCCTCTCAGCGTGTGCTACGAGCTGTGTATTTATTTTTGCTATCATTCCGCACCCCCCCCCCCCCCCTCGCCCCCTTACTGGTACTCGCTCAACACAAATGGCAGCAGTTGAGAATGACGTTGCCGTCTCCCCGGCAACCCAGTGTGCCAGTAGCTGCGAGTGTGTTGCGGGAAGCAGGCGGAGTGTGAGGAGGGAGCATGAAAGAGGATTGGGGTGGAGGAGGAGGGACTAGGTGAAGCCAGTTTATTCATAAGCGCACTATTTTTTGCAGTGTGGCCCCGAGGACTGACACCAGTGCAAGTCTTCAAATTCTGCCCCCAAGTCTTTTGTTTTTTGGTTGCCCTTAGTGACACAGCTACAACCTACTTCCTGTCCATCCCTGTTATATCCGAAACACTAAGTATAACACACTGTAACTCAACTGCTTAAGTTCCCAATTCAATGAATCTAAACATAACCATAAGAGGACGTAGCGCAAACGGAGAAGACGGTTGTCTCTATAAGGCAAATAGTGGGAGTCTTGTATAAGCTCAGCTGTGGGCGTCACGGTCAATGCCGCTGCTGTGACGCAGTTGCTGTAGCATTGCCCGGGTTCTCCCTGCTCTGGGAAACCCTGCCTCGGTTTGTTGGTTTTATCTCTGACGATCCTGCAGCACACGCAGGTAATCTGCGTTCGTGCATGCATGCGAGACAGCCTCCAGGGTTGAGATGTCCATGCTCGGCTTGACTCCACTGCCAAATCACACCATTTAGCTGTTTCACTGTCATGCTCATTTTTGGATAGAATGGATACTTCGGATGCCTTAAAAAGTTTGTTTTAAAGAGTGATTTTATTCAATGAAATGAAGGGAGAAACGGACCTGATGGAATATAAGCCTGCTTCTTCCTCTATCCTCTCCGCTACATGCAGCAGCAGCAGCAGCAAGCAGCAGAGATGAGTCACTCGGTATGTCTGTGTGTGTACGTTTGAGAATCATGACGTCATGCGTGTCTTCCTCTTTTCTCTCTTCACTTTGACTATTCAGGGCTCCCGAGTGGAAGAGTGATCATGATGCTACACTGAGTCGCAGGGACACACGTGAGAGGCCTCAGAGGAGAGCTGAGGTGGTGGCTGGCCTGTTGGTGTGCTCCTCGTCCCCGACTGGCCGGCAAACTGCTCCCCCTTCACTTCACCTGATTGCTGTAAATATTTTTTTTATTGGATTAGAGCATAAAACCAGGTACACTTATACCGATTTTATTTTTTTTTAATCGTGAAAGACCACAATTTAAATGTTTATTTTCACCGTGAGAATTTAAGGCTGTTTATCAGTTGTTCAAACAATAAACAATAAATTCAACTTTTAAAATGCAAAATGTAGAAAGAATACAAAGCTGCTGAGGGTGTAGAGACGGTCGTTCAGTAACCAGAAGGTCGACTCTCCCCAAGTCATGTGCCGTTGTGTCCTTGGGCGAGGCACTTCACACACATTGCCTCCAGTGCTACTCATACTCGTGTACGGAAGGCGCGACTGTTTGGTGGTGGTTGGAGGGGCCATCGACGCACACCGGCAGCCACGCGTCCGCCAGCCTGCCCCAGGGCAGCTGTGGCTACTTAAGTAGCTTACCGCCACCACAGTGTGAATGTATGAATAATGTATCCATTCCATTGTAAAGCGTCTTCGAGTGTCTGGAAAAGCGCTATACAGACGCTCCCCAACTTACGAACGAGTTACGTTCCGAGCGATCGTTCGTAAGGTGAATTTGTTCGTAAGTTGCTTCAGTGCTATATTTTGTATTATAATTTATGTTTAAAGAGAATACGTACAGTACTGTACTACGTATGTTAGAGAGAGAGAGAGCGAGAGACACACACAGTATGTACATGTACGTAAAAAGATAAATAAAATGAAGTTGAACTTACTTTTGGAAGATGTACTTGATGCTTAAGGATTTGATGGAGGAGGAGGAGGAGGAAGAGGAGGATTTTATATCATGAGAGGTTCTTCGTCGTCGCTGGAATGAGCTTCAAAAGTTACTTCCTCCTCCGTAACTTCAATGTAGGAAGAAGTTGAGGGTCGCGGAGAAGAAGATGAGGGTTGATGAGTATCTTCCTTGGAGGATTTACTAGAAACTGTCCGAAAGAAGCGATCTAACGACGATTGCACGGTTTTCTTCTTTTTTCATCATAAATGATGCGGTAGCACTGTATGGCATCATTCAATTGATTTGCAACCTTTGTGCAACGTTCAATATTTGGGTCTTGCTGCTCGAAGAGTGCGATGGCTTTATCTATGAGCGACAGGCGTTTCTTCTTCTTCCTCCTCCTCGACACGTTGCTGAGCCTCCAATGCTGGGTGAGCTCTCACAGCGCCAAGCGTCGGTATTAGCGGCGGAAAGAAGCACTACAGTACTCGGAAAAAGGTGCGCAATAAAAAATCTAACTTACAGCATCTCTTTCCGAACATTTTTTTGACATGCGCGCATGCGCGCAGACATGTTCGTATGTACCGTTGTTCGTAACACGAATGTTCGTAAGTAGGGGAGCGTCTGTATAAAATCCGATGCATTAATAGGCTGCTTACATAAATGAATGTGAACCAATATGTGCTCCGCACTCTGAACAAATGAATGAAACCTTTTCCTCTCCAGCCCAACCTGGAAGGTTAAGGCTTACTATGGCCTGCACTTCGCCTCCTGCTACAGTCCATCCCAGTACACTACCTTAGTGGCTTCTTCACCGCATCTTCCTCTCCAGTGTTTCGCAGCTGCTCTCACTGCAAAACGTGGGCGGACGATCTGATACCACCCAAAGGTAGATAGACATCGATACATTCTCATACAAAAACAACCCTTTTGAGTTTTATTTATTTATTTACCTGTTGTTTTTGCTTTCAGAAGCTCCTGGGTCTTGCACCCAACCCCCTCTCCCCATCTCCCACCCTCTCCCTCTCCCAGAAGAAGATGTCAGTCAGCCTGACACCAGACATCCAAAAGGAGGGAGAGAGTGGGCCACTCATCGAGCCCTGCGGTCGAGGTAAGACCTCTCCTCAGCCGCAGGGCCCCAAGGAAGGCACAGGAGAGGGTCCGGAGCCTGAGGATAGCTCCCCACAGGATGTACAGGTTGGGTGGACTGAATCAATTGTACATGTAACGCTTGCCGGTAGGCTTGAAAACACCAAAGGTCACCTCGAAAATTACTTTTTTCCTTCTCCATATGTGAACGTCACAAATCATTATCAATACAGTAATTTCTGGCTTTACTGCTACTCAACTCCTCTTTTACAATTCCACACAACCTTTCTAAAGCTATGTTTGATTTTTTAAGACATTTGTACTTTGCCCGTACAATACAGTTGAAAACTTTTTTCTTGTCAATTATTGTAACCTTTCCTTGAAATTGTCTTGCAGAAACGGGCTTCTAACCACAGTCATGGCAGGAAAAGGGCCAAGGTAAATTTGTTATTACATGCTGTTCTTTCATGTACGCTTTTGGACACTCCTGCTAGTTAGTCATGCAAGATGACCAACTTGCTATTTTTGCATTTGAACATGCCTCTCTTTTGTTCTTTTACCTTTATTTTTTTAATTTTGTTTTTGATGACGATGCCGTAGAAATATCTATATGTGCACCATGCTTCTTGAGAAGCTCATTTGGTGCCTTAGCGTCTTTTACTGTCTTCACAATTGGATCACCCTCATTTTGTTTGAGTGTCCATAATCTGCCGAAGGAAAGCGTGTCCTAATGAGCTCTGCCACATTTAGCCTCCGTGCGTTCGCCATGTGATACTTAGGCCGTCCTCTTTCCTTGCAGAACTGCACTTTTTTTTTTATGCTCTGTAACTCTTATTTAACACATCCATCCAAAAACTTTTTCTTGCCCTCATTTAGATGGTTGCTTGGCGAATACATATTAAAGAACTGATAAAATGTCTTTACTGTTCCAGTCTAATGCTAAACTGAAGCTGGTGAGAAGTCTGGCGGTATGTGAGGAATCTTCTGGTCTCTTCGCTAATGATGGCCCTCCAGAATCGGTACCGCTCCGCCATTTAACTTCAAATATTGAACACCAACCAACAATCAGTTTGGGTGTCACCTCTTAGAATTGATGCAATGTGTTTTCCTCTCCCTTTAGGATATCATCCAGCTTCACATCAGCTGTCCGTCAGACAAGGAAGAGGAGAAGTCCTCCAAGGATGAGTATGAAAATGAAGAGAAGGAGAAGAAGGACAAAGCTCCACGGAAGATGTTGTCCCGCGGTAAGTTCATGTTAGAGCCTAAACGTGGGACAATGTGAGTGCCATAAGTTTCACTCAAATATATATTTTTTTAGAGTAACACCTTGGATAATTTTACCATCCACCTTCTCGGTTTAAAAAAAACAAAAGGTCTAACCACCAATGTTAATTAAATTTAGACAGTAGCATGAGGAAATTCAGTTATGAAATGAAACTGTTAGCACAACATCTAAAATGGTACCTAATCACACCATCAACACCTTTTTCGAAGTGCGTTGCCCAGCTGGCCTGCTCCGTCATGGCTTTGTTAGTGGAGCGCAACTGCTTTGCTTAAGTGGAGCAGCACAGAGCTGGCTTGAGAAACTCCATGCTCATCATCCATTGCAGTTGTGCGGTGGGCTGTCTGGCAAACAGAGCTCCTAGCGCTGTGCTGTGTGCAGCTCAGGTGGAGGGGGTGGGGGCTCTCATCCGCGCTAAACTTAAAGTATCTCTATTCTCCACCTGGCTGACATCTGATAATCGGGCCTAAGCTGACTTTGATTGGAGTGGGTAAAAATGCTAGAAACCGGCCTTACTTTTGGTATGCGAGAATCCCACTTCAGGGCTTTTTACATCCAACATGCATCTAAGTCTGTGCTCTGCTCTGTGTGTGGTATTTGTTACGTTGAAATTGAAGACATACACACGGACACAGACAAGATTCCTGGTTATTAGATGATGCCCAGTTGTATTTTTTTTTAATTCCCACTTTAGTAAAATGATAAAGGTAATATCTTTCTTGAGAAAATGGGTTCCCTTGCTCTTCCTCTCTCACTATCTTCCTGTCTTCGACTTTGGGCAGTGGCCCTCGGGCGTCATTAGACTCTGAGCGCGGCGGAGATCAATGTAGATTGTGTGTGTGTGCGGGTACAGGACAGTGTGCTTGACTTCTCGTGATGTTCGTCTTCCCCCGAGCTACGAGGAATTGTTGATACTCTGTCAGAAGCTACATTGGCCATTATTACTAGCAGCTTCCTTGACTTTGCACTTTAATGTCATCATCTACATTAATGCTTTCTTTCTATCTTTGTTTTGCCAGACTCCAGTCAGGAATACACTGACTCCACGGGTATCGACGTGCACGAGTTTCTGGTCAACACACTGAAAAACAATCCCAGGTTGGGGAGCTTGTTCTTCATCACTTGTTCTTATTCTACTCTATCATAGGCTGCAAACATTAAACAAAACAAAACTTTCTGTTTAGATACACAAATAATTTGCGACTACTTGATCAGTTTGTAGCACAGTTTGTAGCACACTTTGAGGTTTGCACTTGAATATTTGTTTCCCTTTGATTCATGGCTGCTTAAAATGAACAAAATACCAGACTTTGAGAGGGCAGGAATGTCCCCCAAGGGATTGAGTTTAATTCCCATATAAGCAACACTTTAAAATGCAAATGAACAACATTTGTTAACCAAGAGCAATGGATGTGTTTTTAATGTAAAAGTAAGCCAGTAAACAAGTCCAGGCACCGACCTTTCTCTCTCTTTCCCCACTTTGGACTGCCAGGGATCGAATGATGCTGCTCAAACTAGAACAAGATATCCTGGAGTTCATTAATGACGACAAGTAAGTTACTTTCTTTTGAGCGACTCTTGCATGGCTTTCTATGCACACAGTTTGTGAGTTAATACGGGCCTGCTTTTAACTGACAGTATCTCGAAAGATGTCGCTTATCAGGTAGTCAAATTTCCGACACCGATTCTTCATGGAGGCGAGATGACACTATTTGTGGCGTTATGAAAATAGCGTTATTCCATTAAGTCGAAGTCCTCACTCAACTTATGTGGTTTTTGTTCCTCATAGTAACCAGTACAAGAAGTTTCCTCAGATGACATCATATCACCGCATGCTGCTGCACCGTGTGGCCGCCTACTTTGGAATGGATCACAACGTGGATCAGACGGGCAAGGCGGTCATCATCAACAAGACGGGCAACACGCGCATGTGAGCGTCCGTTCAGAACTTCAGCCAAGACCGTTAGACTTTTTTTCTGTAGCACTACATAGCTAAACTTGCTATATGATCTTGTAGCCCCGAGCAAAGGTTCTCGGAACACATCAAGGATGAGCGCAACATGGACTTCCAGAAGAAATTCATTCTTAAGAGAGATGACGCCAGTATGGACAAGGATGATAATCAGGTAGGATTCCAACCTTAGTTTACTGAATATAGTTTTTTTGTTGACTACTTTTCTCATTTTGTCTCATAAATTTTCCCTTAATTACTCTAATCGGAGGCTTCTCCCTCTTGCCAACATTAGATCCGCGTGCCACTGCAGGACGGCCGGCGTAGCAAATCCATTGAGGAGCGAGAGGAAGAATATCAGCGGGTACGAGACCGGATCTTTGCCCGAGAAGTAAGTTTTGGATCTTTTGGAGGTTTTAATAAAGCAAGCACAGAGGAGCTTCTATACATGTGAGATCTTTAAAAAAGGCGTCATTCATTTGCTTTATTTTAAATAGTATCTAAAAGCTTTAAAATTATTTTAGTTTTGGGCATTAGTAAAAGTGGCCTCTGTAACTTAACTGCAAATGAACGTGGATTATTCAGACAAATAGTAGCGGGAAAGGCGGTTAGAGGACCAAACCTTTACGGGCAACTGGCTGAAACTTGTAGTGTGCATGACTCAGTTCTGTCAATGTGTTTAGAAATATAACATTGTGCCCTTTAACCCATTAAGGACGACAGCGCGTGACCGCGCTTCTACCTTTAAAGCCGGGACAAGCGGATATGTCATTTTGTTATGTTTTGACCAATTCTTGGTCTCTTAGACGATAAAATTAATCAGAATATGCACGTGAGGGTGACGTGGGTCTCGTAGCATGGAATTTTATTCAAGCGTTTATGGTTGATGCAGATTTGCGGTAGTTATGAAAAAAATGACAGGACGGCTTTGTAACGGAATGGACAACGTATAATTACCACTCGATTCCCCGAGGTTATTACAACTGCGCTTCAGTGTTGAAGATAAATATATGAGTTATATACCCGCAGATGCGACATTTGTTTATTGATTTTTAAAAATATGTATATTGAAGGTTTATAATAATAAACTTAGGGTTGTGTGAACGCCACAGGTGTAAGCTTTGAAAAGCTTTCGAAAATTATGTTTCTATGTGCTTCAGGGGCTGAGATATCAATTATTTTTTTTAATATTGTTGAACTTCCAGGAAAACTTCAGGTTTTCGAGGGTAACTCAAAAGGTCACCCTTTGGTTTTAGAGGCATGTTTTGCCAGTCGCTTTGAGCCTTAATGGGTTAAAAGAGTTTTGAAGCTGTTGCATTGATGTAAAATATGACGGTACCTCAGAGTGAATGAAGCCTTTCATAATGTGCAGGTGTCCTTTTTTTTACAGTCTTCTCAGAATGGATACATCAACGACAACAGGTAAGATAGTGTCGCCACTTGTTCTTTCTTTTTTGTGATTGTCAGTCATAAAAAGAAGAATTAATTAATCACTAAATGTCATTAGTGTAACCAAGTTCAAATTCTTTAGTTAGTTGTCTAGTTCTAGTTAACATTTCTCAGGCTGGATTTATATACTACATTGATTAAGTGACACAATGAATTTTTTTTCAAGTAGCACAGTTTGGATATGTGTCAAAAAGCACGTCATTGATTAAAGCCTCTTCCAAATGTGGATAAAAACCCGATCCCTACCGGATAGCTGGCAATGCGGGTGTCACGTAAATGTGCAAATCAGATTTACCCAGTCAAAGTAATATCATATATCACACTATAGTGACATATAAGGCGACCCCCAAAAAATCAGGACATTATTTCAAATTCACAAGACATAAAATGCACAAACAAAAAATTGATTATGATTCAGTTATTGGTTTGGTCCGTAAAATGTCAATAAATAGGCAAACATTTTGATCATTGCTTTCCAAGATAATTCAGATGTTTGCAAATATCTTATTTTGATTAAACACATAAATAGGCAATCTGCTTTAATGGAAGACTGCAGAAATCTGATAATATTGACCTGTTGAGAGGATGAAATTGTGAAGTCCAAATCCTCTAATAGGTTGTCATTAATAGATGATCTAAATTGTTTTTGATTAGTTTATTGTTGCATTTGAAATCACTTGACTAATCCCTCCCTGCTTGAGTCTCTGGTCAAACCCTGCCAGTGATGTGATTTATAAAAGTTGACAAAGAGAAAGGGGAAGCCTGAGCTTTCAACAGTTAAGAATGTTGCCCTGTGTGCATTTTTCCCTTCCCCTCCTCGTCCTTTTCAAGATCTAAAGTGCTGCACTGTGATGACCTCCCCAACCCTTTCCCCCTCGCTGTCAACTGCAGTCTTGTAATGCCAGCATTTTCTCCCAATATTAACCCCAACAGACTTTCCACCGAGGGCTACTGCTCTAGCTCTCAAAAGAGGAGGCAGATCTTTAGGTATTGGGGTGCTGTTGCGCTTGTACTTGTGTGTTGCCATGCCCATACTTGAGAGTTGATTAGTGATGACAGTGGTGACTTGTGTATTTTTATTTTTTTATTTTTTTTGGTATCTCTGCTTGGCATAGTCCGTTGACTGATGGCTATTTCACTCTCTACTGCACCGTGGGGCTCCCTGTGGCCCATGCATGGCTGCTTTGTGGTTTCACTCAGAACTGACTGATGTACTATACCCCTCTGGACCTTCCATCCACCGCCACCATTGTATAAAGTTTTCACATTGCCTCCTCAGCGACATGTTTGTTTGTGGTTGGCCTATTCGTGTAGTTTTTGTTAGCATGTCACATGTTGCCAATAGTAATAAGATGTAATGGAGCCAACATAAGGAGATAGTCGATCTGGAAAAAAAATGTGATGATTCCAAAGTCAATTTATTGTATATACTCAATTTATTTAATTATTATAATAATTATTATAATATAATATATATATATAATATAATAATTATTTTATTTTATAGTCAATTTATACTCCACTCTTATCGATACCTTGTCTCAAATAATCCCAGGGCTCAAAATCAAATTTTTAAACCCCTCAGGATCAAACACACGCATGGTAACTGTAATTACCTTTCCTATCACACATTTCCTCATTAACGCTGGTGTTCACGCACTTAAAGAGACTTACTGTTGCTAACTAAATCGGCAGCATGTAAAGAAACTCTCTTACTGACTTGAATATGAAAGATGTTCTCATCACTATACTGAGATAGTTTGTCACTGGGAAATAAATGTTGATGTTACATATATTTTCCTTTTATTTTGCTTTGAGAGAGGTTTTAATTGTCAGTTATTTGTGTGTGACAAAAAAGATATTGCTTACAAAATATATTAAAGCACCACCCTTAATAGTCGCTTGACCATCCCTGCAGAATACAAGATGAACGTTATTAACCCTAGAAGAAGCCACCATTCTTCCCACAAAAGGGAAAACTTCAGGTTTTCAATAAATAACCCATCCATCCATTCAGTCATTCATCATTTATTTATTTTCTTTAAACCTTCTCTTCACGAGGGTCGCAGGTGAGCTGGAACTTATCCCAGTGGACTTTGGCCAAGAGAAGCAGGGCCTGGATTGGTCACTAGCCAATCAAAGGGGAACCTGTAGAGTAGACAATCAACTATTCACACTCACATTCACACCTATGGATAATTTAGAGTTGTCATGCATGTTTTTTGGAATACATGTGGAGAAAACCTGTAGTCCAAATTCGAACCCAAACCTCAGAACTATGAGGCAGTCTCTTTAACCATTAATTCACCACATGCTCAAAGTCCACCCAAGCTTACCTTATGCGTAAATAGGAGTACATATCTGAATTGACCTCATAATGCCAAAGTAAGAATCTGCCGTCCTTTGAACAGCTCAATGGCTCTCCAGCTTTCCCTTTTTTTTAGCCTGAAGATGTGTTACAACATTTGTTTATTGGTGGTGGAGTCCAGCCATAGGCTTGTCACAAACTGATAATTGACTCAATGTATGGACTTGCTCACCCTCTGTGCTGTAGCATAACAATGTATGGCATGCGTGTTTAGATTAGACTGAAAATGACTTGAATGCCCGTGTGTGTGTGTGTGTGTGTGTGTTGGAGAATAGATAACCATGTGATTACCTTCTCCTATGGCTCATCCTTCATTTCATCTCCATCTGTAAACATGTGCACATCAGCCATTATAGAAAATAGCATCCTAGCTTAAAATAGTTTGTGCAGAAAGAGAGAAGGAGAATGAGGGAGGACCCAAAATAGATCCTGCATTAATTACAGTGGATGAGATATATTTTCATCCGCCACTACACAGCTCGCTACGCGGATATACATCACTCTTGAGAAGGACTCGCACAGCCTTTTTCCCCCCCAGTAAGCTGCTAGGCCTTTTTCCTGCACCCGCTCCTCATCTTTTATCCATCGGTACCATCGTAATCTCACCTGCACTGTGATGGAGGGCTTTCCCACAGTGGCGCTTCCCCTTAGTGTGATCAGTGGTTTTCTCGACAGCTGCCCTTATCCAGGGTGACAGCATCACAACACCAAACCACAAAAGGCCAACCGGCGTGTGTATACGGCAGCATAGTGTTATGAGCAGTAGTAGTGGGGAACCAGTTGTAGCTGCCAATTATTTTGTTGATGATGATGATGATGATGGTGTGTGTGTGTCTGAATGTTTTATATGTTTTGTATTCAGTAGTCAGTTTATGTACATGTTGTGTTGTCTGCAATACAACACTGTTTAAAATGCATGTGCTGTTTTCCTTTTACAGTGGAACCTCCAAAGTCAAACAAAGTTCATTCCGATATGCAGATGGAAGTTTTCCTTTGAGATTAATTAAGTGCAATTATTTGTTCTTGAGTCAACAAACTGCCCCATCAATAAACCCTGATTAACTGCACAGGCAGGAATTTAAGTACACTATTAAATATCATATAACAGGGATGTGATTTTTCCGCTAATTTGCGGAATTCCGCTTTTTTTATCTCCCCCCCAAAAAAAAAATTTTCGATTTTTTTATTTTATTTATTTATTTATTTATTTATTTTTAAGTAGTTCATTGTGTATGCACATGACTCCGACAGATAACATCTTCTGCTATAACAAAGACATTTGTGGTATGCTCTAATATGAGTTACTTTTCATTTGGTCATGATACAATTATTTGTTCATGAAATTTGAACTCTTCAACATTATTTATGTGTTAACTTAGTAATCACATTAGTTAGATATGATGATATTCTCAGTGATAGTTTTTAAAAGCAAAGGCAGTCCAATGTTTTTGAATGTGACTGATTTTGAGTTGACTAAAACTGCCATTTTATATGGGATAGTTCAATATACATTGAAAATTTATGCTGTTGTTTTGTCTATTTCTTTGTCATGTGAGTGCATTGAAAGTACTTAAAAACACGGAAAACCCATGAGCTCCGGGGGGCCCCCAGACCCCCGGCTAAATTTTCAGATAATTTCACATTGGTCAAATCACATCCCTGATATAAGTATATGTATATGATAATAAGAATTTGACTTGTCTAATAATTCAAATGTTGGAAGCAAAGCACTGACTTCCTAATTAGCAATCATTGTTTCGCATCTCAGTCCTCAAGTCCAAGCCAGACCTGGGGGGGATGGGGAGCACGGAAGTTGGCGTATCTGGTTGAGTGGATTGCTTGTTTACAACTGTTGAACTGTCAGCCAAGATAGCATTTAGCAGCCAACACAACCACCAGCCACTAGATTGACTAGTGATGTTCAAACAAAAGTACAAAAGACCCACGGGGGGGGGGGGGGGGGGTGCAACATTTCGTGTTTGGTCTGAACTAAGCATACCTGGTGATAATGGAGCACTTACTATGATAAGATATTTTTAAAAGCTTCGGATTTTGAGATTCCACTGTATTCATTATCTGTCTGCATCATGTTCAATTCATTATGTGGCTGTTTCCTTCCGTCTTGGATTGTTTGTGGAAGTGTCATCTCATCCTCCATCACTGTCAAAGAGTCTGGTGTTAGTCTGGAGCGTCTTTTTTTTTTTTTTTCTTTCTATGCATGTGTTCTTCTGGTTTGTTTGTTTGCGTGTGTGTTCGCGTGGCTCAAGAGAGATTTGTGGTTGAATGTCTTTTCAAATCAAAATTCTTGTCAAGTGGCTCATTGCCTGATTTGTATTTTGCATCTGTGTTGAGTCCTCACCCCGAAAACTCATACGGTCACAGTACTGATGTACTTGTTTACGACTTGACTGGACCTCCGTGCTCTTACCTGCCTTTCATCCTGTTTGTTTTCCCGCAACTCTGACTTGAAAACTCTCAACTTAATTTTCTGTTTACATCTTCCTCGTTCCTGGCTCTGTATTTAACCCTTTTTTTTTTTAATCCTCTTTTTTTTTTTCCATCCCATCCCTCCTTTTGCGTCTCCTCTCAGAGGTAACCGCGATAGCTCCAGCCGGGCGTCCAGCAGTCGTCAGAGCAGCACGGACAGCGACATGAAATGCTTGGAGCCGCGGCCCTGGAGCAGCACCGACTCGGACAGCTCCAACCGCACGCTGCGGCCTCCCGTCACCAAGGCCAGCAGCTTCTCTGGCATCTCCATCCTGACCCGCGGGGACAGCCTCGGCAGCAACAAAGGCTCGCAGGGAAGCTGCAAAGGCTCTCGCTCCGGTAAGTGTAGAACATTTAGCACAACTGTAAACCGAATGGAGGTTTTCCCAAAAATTTCTTTGATTTGCTTGTCTTGTTCAATCATCTGAATATCAAGAAAATTGCCATTTGATTTATTAGTAGTACTGTTCTGTTTAAAAACTAGCATTAACACAATGATAAGCAATTTCTGGGGAATAATATAATGTGACGTTGGTGATTAATGAGGTTCTCAGACAGAACATTATTAGGTAAGGGACAAGAAGTCTAACTGCCTCATGCCCCAGCTAGCCACATAATTATATCTTTTCATGGGAGCACATTGAAGAAATGACACTTTGACACAATGAAAAGTAGTCGGTGTACAGCTTATATAACTGTGTAAGTTTATTATTCTCTCAAAATAACTAAATTTAAAAAAATACTGACAGTAACATTTAGACTAATAGCTGTAGGATATAAAGCTCAAAAACCTTTTAAGTAAGTTAGCATTGCAGTCACTTCACTGTATTATCCCCGCAGTTTTCCAATAAACTGATACTCACTTTAAAATGATAATAGAGACATGATTTTTTTTCTCATTACACTGTACATGCTCACAAATGTGCAAAAGTGTCCTTGATGTACTTTTTTGCATCACTAGGCCTGCCCCTAGTCAGTCCTGATGTGTGTCCCCCACCTGTAGCCTCCCAGTCCAGCCGTAGCCTGCTCCCCTGCCCAACTCAGCAGCCGCAGCCCCAGGCCCTGACTCAGACCGCCCTCCTGCCGACCCCGCAGCAACACCCCATGGGCAACCACATCATCGCTCAGGTGAGACTCAACACAAATTTGACACGAGTTCTTGTAATTCGCTGCCATTTGTACTGTGCAAAGGGTTTTGGAGATTTTCAAGATCGTAATCATTCAGTAACAAATGTTTTTCCATAACAATCCATCTTATCATTAACAACTTTTCTCCAGTGATCTGACCCACGTATCCAATGTCTTCATGTATCTTTATTTCCTTCTGTCTTCTGCCTGCTTCTGACACCTTTTTTCTCTCTCGATGTGCTCTTCCTCTCTTCTTCTGTTGGTGCGTGTATGCATGTATGTGTGTGCGCGTGTATAGCCCGTAGCATCTCTGCAGCCCTCTCAGCCTGTCTCCTACTCCAGCCCCTCCTGCCCCCAGGTTCTCCTGCCAGTTTCTCCTCCCCAGCAGTACACAATGGTACTTGCCCAATTTGTGCCGTCATCACTATTTGTTCGACTGACACATTCAGACAACAATCAACTAACTGCTATATTCATCTACACACTCTCACCTTCTACTCTTACTAAAAAAATACTGGTATTAACCTATCTTTGCTACAAAAAAAAATCATTCAAATAGTACAATGTTTATTGCTCCTTATGTCACATGTGGGGAGAGAATACTTAAAAACAAAAATTATTCTTTTGTATGTTAATTGATAAATGTGTACTTGTATTTAAGAGACAAACTCTTATTACTGATTCCCATTCAAATTTTAAATTGATATTTAAGTGAAATAATTAAACAGAACAGTACATAAAAGTATTATGAGAAAAATTCACATGATTTAATGTAATATTTCTTTGTTTTTTCCTAGGGAGAAGAACTGGCACCGCAGTTCAGCCAAATGACGCTAAGCCGCCAGGGCTCCAGCGAGAACCCCGAGCCGCCCCCCTTGTACCAGGCTCCTCCAACTGTCCTATCTCAGCACCCCCCTCCTCAAACCAGCTACATCATGGCGACCACCGGCCAACCCATGCCTCCTCCGTCTGGCTATCAGCCTGCCACGGCACATCCCCACCCTCCGCCTCCCCCGCCTCCTCCGTCTCAGACCGTCATGCAGGCGCCGCCCCCACAAGGCTACATGCAGGCACCTCCTCCCCAGCAGGTAAGTCACTCATCATAGATAGAACATACATTACTTAAAAAAAGGTGAAGTTAATTTTACCTCCTCCAAACCGTTGATTGCACATGTTAATCTGTTGAGCCATGTCATTACTTTTTACCTAATGTTGCTTTTCAACAAGGAGCTGATTGGCAAACTGGTTTCATGAATTACAGGATTTTTCGGAATAGTCAAATGTTTTTGTTAATTTGGTTGATCCTGCGACTTGTACACAGATGCGACTTGTATACGTATATTAAAATTAGAGTTTAGGTCAAATAAGTCCTCTACAGTGCAGTAATTTCTGGACTACAAGCCGCTACTTTTTTCACTTGCATTCGACCCTGCAGCTAATACAAAAGTGCGGCTTATCCATCAGATCATAAGGGGGCGCAATATAAAGGAAGCACAAGAGCGTCAGGCAGAGCAAAAAAAAATCAAGTGAGCCCAAATACAGTAGGAGAGAGAGAAAGAGAGCGAGAAAATTTGCGCTCTCGTTATGGAAAAGAAAGTAGCGGGAACCACCTGTGCGGTAACATTAAAACACCTGCGGCTTACAGTCGGGTGCGGCTTATATGTGTAACAAACTCGAGTATACCCCAAATTTAGCTAGCGTGGCTTATAGTCAGATGCGCCTTATAGTCCAGAAATGAAAATGAAAATGTGCACTTCTATGTGTACGCACCTTTTGCGTTTTGTTCCGTTACTGTCCCGAATGCAAACTAAGCTATGAACCTAAAACTAACGTACTTAGGCCAAACCTGCAAGGACCCACATTTAGACTAATATACTAAAATCACAGAAAGCCATTACTGTATTTAATTCAGTGAATGCCAACAAGGGGAAACATTGGTTAATGTTACCTTCTGCCACCAAGTAGAAGAACTTTGAATTGTTCTGCCTGGCACTCGATGTCACTGGCATAGATAAACGAAGATTTGTAATTTGAAGTAAAAAGAATTGTCTGACCAAGCAAGTGTGAAATTGGATAATTTTCCTTTGACACACCTTATCTCGGGGAACTCAAATGTGCTGCAGCACTGTAGTTGCAAATCACTGCCCAATCGTTTTTTTGATTTGGAATATCACGGTAATATCCGCCAGTCACATTTTTCCCATTGTAGCAGCGGTGGTGATGACTTCTCTTACGTCATTCCTAATGTTCGCTCCCCCAGTAAAGCTTTTTTTTTTTTTTTTTTTTTTTGCTGCAGCTCAAATCCATAAAGTTGTAATTGCACTCTATTCGATGCGAGCTGTCTAAACAAGCCATTAAACGTGCGACAGCGGGCGTAATGGGAAGTGTTAGGTAAAAGCATAGGTTAATTCTGGAGCAGTAGGCTCTCACTCACTCTTTGCCAATAGTGCCGCATCCAGGTGAAAAGTAATGCAGTGTCTGTAATAATCCTAAAGCTTTTATTACAAAATGTACCACACACAAACGAGCAGTTTCCCTTCTTACTGACACAGAGCTTTGCCCTGTGTTGTTCAACGTGTGGGCAGTCCCCAGTGTAACAGGAGTGGAGGTATTGGCAGGTGCACCCTCAGAAAAGGCTGCATGTTTTCGTGCAGAAAGAACAGATCGATCCCCTTTCACAGTCTCGTTCCCCTCTGCATTCCTGCTGGTGTCTGATTTTGAAATTGTATATGCCACTTTTAGCCTCGTTGTATAAGACGCAAGTCAAACTGCAACATTTGCTAAATCCTATTGATTTGTATCCTGGACAGGTTCATTTGACTATTACAACATAAAGATACGTGTTATTCAAAGCGTCGAGGTTATGAACATCATGTAATGAACTACGAGATTTTGTGCAGCAGTGTAAGAATACATTACTGCCGTACTTAGTTAAAAAAAATAATAATAATTCTTTGAAGTTTATGTCCTAAAAGTGTTTTTCTTAAAAAAAAAAAAAAAAAAGTGATTTAAGGCTGCAACGATTAATCAAATAATTCCAGCACAAAACAAGGTCAAAGCAAAATGTCTTTGTTTGGAATCATTTTCAAACTTACCAAGGAAAATAAAGTGTAGTGCGTACCAATGCTAACCTCTTCAAGGTTCCCTTTGCAGATATCAGAACTACTAAGTTTACATAGCTTGTATATATGACTGCAAAGTGTCTATGTTCATTTTTGTTTTTTTGTCTTCAGATACAAGTTTCATATTACCCCCCTGGTCAATATCCCAGTTCAGGCCAGCAGTACCGTGTGGCCCAGCCCATATCCCACCAGGTGTCTTACCCTGCTCAGCGCACGCAGCCCATGCCTCAACCTGCACAGCAGTCAGGTCTGTATATTATTTCAACACTTACCTAACCCTAACCCTAAAATCCATAGAATGCTTGCTTGTGTATACTTTTTTTTTTTTTTTTTGATACCTTTGCCCTTAATCACACTCGCCTTATATCACTAGTTGGTTTCATTTCTATTTTGCAGAGGTAGTTTATGTGTTTGATAGAAATTATTGACAAATGATGATCTGCCAGATCCATGTGGATTTTGGTCAATGCGGCCTTGATTCACGGTCATTGTCTTGTTTGATATTTGGCTGAGAGAAAATGGGACACTCGTCTCATAGGCTTCCAATCACCCTTCTTTAACCCATTAAGGCCGGGAGCGCATTACCACGTTTCTACCATTAAAGCCGGGAGCGCTCTAGCGCTCTTCTACCTTTCAAAGCGCTTAAAGAGAGCGGATACGTCATTTTGTGGCGACGTGGACCTCGTAGCATGTCATGGAATTGTATTCTATTATTCATGGCTGACGCAGATTCGCGGGAGTTATGAAATAAATGACGCGATTGACGACGGCGCGGGAGGACTTCGAATCAGTTTAACCAGTCGACAGTGACATATTGTTAAGAAATATATTCAGGGATGTGATTTTTTCACTAATTCGCGGAATTCCGCTTTTTTTTTATCTCCCCCCCAAAAAAAAAAAATTCGATTTTTATTTTTTATTTTTTTTTTGTAGTAGTAGTAGTTCATTGTGTATGCACATGACTCCGACAGATAACATCTTCTGCTATAACAAAGACATTTGTGGTATGCTCTAATATGAGTTACTTTTCATTTGGTCATGATCCAATTATTTGTTCATGAAATTTGAACTCTTCAACATTATTTATGTGTTAACTTAGTAATCACATTAGTTAGATATGATGATATTCTCAGTGATAGTTTTTAAAAGCAAAGGCAGTCCAATGTTTTTGAATGTGACTGATTTTGAGTTGACTAAAACTGCCATTTTATATGGGATAGTTCAATATACATTGAAAATTTATGCTGTTGTTTTGTCTATTTCTTTGTCATGTGAGTGCATTGAAAGTACTGAAAAACACGGAAAACCCATGAGCTCCGGGGGGCTTCTACCTAGCTGGGTGCCAGCGGCCCCCAGACCCCCGGCTAAATTTTCAGATAATTTCACTTTGGTCAAATCACATCCCTGTGTTGCGTTTCCAAGAAGAGTTCAGGTTTTCGGGTGGGACTTGACTCTAAAATCACCCGTTTAGAGGCATGTTTTGGCAGGCCTTAACGGGTTAAGCCAGTCATTCTTTAAACAAATGTAGTTTGGGGAATACACGCACCTTTTTTCTGTGTGTGTCTGTGCTTGATATCTTCGCCCGACAATCATGTCTGGTGTCGTGCCGAGACTAACCTGTTAGAGCAGCAAGATGCCACAAGACACCCAAATTGGAGGAAAATACAAAGATGGAAGTGTAGTTCGAGAAAAAACAGAAGATGCTAAACCGCTAATATTTCAGCTCCAAGATCTTCTTGTTGTTTTTATTGTGTTGAATGACATGTTATATATATATGGACACGTTATAACTCCCAACACTACCTGTTCCTTTACTGAACAAGAGATCTACGTGGTATTTAATTTTTTTTTCTTCTCTCTCTTTGAAATTCTTGTTTGCTGTTCCCAGGTCTGCAGACCATGATGCCCAGCCAGCAGCCCAGCTATCAAAGCATGATGGGGGTGCAGCAGCCGCAAAACCCTGCCCTGCTCAACTCGCAGAGAGCTGGCATCGGAAGTCAAATGCAAAGTATCATGGTGCAGTACCCGCAGATGCCATCCTATCAGGTACCATTGTTAACGGTCACAATATGAATGTATGAAACGGCTTCAAATGTGTGATGGCCACGTAACCAAACGGCAGCAACAGCAAATCCACCGATGCTTGCTTTATGAGATCCTGATGTGTCGTTTAGGTGCCAGTGGGTAACGAGAGTCAGCAGGTGGTGCAGCAGCAGTACCAGCAGCAGGTGATGGTGCCTGTCAGCCAGTCGGTCCAGGGCCCCATGCCTGTTTACTACAGTGTTATCACGCCCACACAACAGAACAGCACAAGGTACAAATTCACTTGTGTGGGCATCTGTTTGTGAAGGCAAATACAAATCCTGAGAAGTTTCCATGTAGGTTGTGGCTATTGCCCCCTGCTGGGCAAAAATACAATTACACCATTCCAAAATAGTACAGCTGGTCGTCAAAGTAACAAATTATCTGCATTAAATACCCTTAATTAGACAAATTAAGTGTTTGTTTTTTTTATCTGGCAGTGCAATAACCATAAAGGGAAGTTCTTATTGGTTTCCCTGAAATACTGAAATACTAAAATGCATTCATCACATCGTTTCACTTGTGTTGATATATATATAATAATCCTAAAGTTGTTGGAGTTGTGTTATGTAATGGTGTGATGTGATCTACTGCACTTGAATGATGTCATATGTCAAACACAGCACAGAATGTTCATTTGGATTCTGGAAGTATTTGGACAAATTTGATTAATGTTTTTGGTTGTGCTTTATGTAACATAACAATCATTATTTCTAACAATAGGATGAAAGTCATTGATGTTTTACAATTGTGACTATATGAAAGATTTTTCACAATATGATAATTTCTTTTTTCACAGCCCATCAGTAGGCTACCTGCAGCCCGCCAGCTCTGAACAGTATCAAATCACACCATCACCGTCCCCCTGCAACCCACAACAGTTACAGCAGCAATATTCAGGTGAGACGACCGCAACAATCTAACATTGTTGCCCTTTTTGGTTATTGAACACGGGTGACCATCACTTTGTGGATGTCTCGACCAATTTGTCCTTATTTACCCAGTACTGTGGTTGATATCAGGGGTTACATAAAATCCAGGTGAAGGTTTACCTGGGGAAAGTTCAGACAGGGATCAAAGGGGGTCTACTGTTAGCCAATAGATAATATTTAAAGACTTTTTGGAAAACCTGAAAAAACACAAGTGACTTTTGCACTCATTTGGCTGTGAATGAATGTGGATCAAAATAGCATGGACTTTTATCAGTCACGTTTGAACGTATCGGATGCATTGTTGTCTTAGCCCATGAGAACAATGTCATATACTGTATATGTATAATATAAATATTTACAACATTGATAATTTATTGAACATGTGTCTGTGTCATCAGGAGTCCCGCCTCCTGGTCCCGGAGTCATGGTAATGCAGCTCAGCGTCCCTAATGGACCACAGCCCTCCCAGAATCCTCCACTGGTCCAGTGGAACCCATGCAAGTACTACAGCATCGAGCCAAGACCCAGCAAGCCGGGAGAGCTCTACAAAGCTGACAACACTCCACAGGTTTCGACAAGTCAAGTGAAGCTCTCGCACGTCTCGCGGTCATTCTCATCTTGTGTATGTTCTCCTGTTTGTATGCAGGCCAGCACCCAACTGACGAGTCCGCTGACCTCTCCAACTCAGTCTCCCACCCCGTCTCCCTCCGGCAGCGTCAGCAGCGTCTGTCCAGGCCTGGGACCATTACCCCTCATTCCCCAGTTTCCACGTCCAGGTGGGACGGCTCCAGGTGAGCAGGATGGTCCAAGGTTCAATGTTCAGCACTGCACTAACACACACTTATTATACTTTATAGCTTAAAGACTTGGCATTTTTGTCGCAATTAAAACAGTTACCAGGTGTCTTGATAAGAGGTCTTATTTACATTCTGCTTTCAAAACAGACAAAGGATAAAGAATTACAGCACACTTATTCCCATTTGTCACATTCTGGTTGAAATCTTTCTATTTTGGATGGTGGATGGAGGTTAGTTCTGTCTCATTCAAAATCTGAGTACAGTTTTTTGTTTCCGTGACAACCGGGGCAGAGCTAGGTCATGCAATTAAAGTGAGGATTAGTCACTGCTGTCAAATTAAATGCTATATTTAGTGATTTTGCAAACTATTTTTGTTTAATTTTATAATGGACTAGAAAGAATTTTAATGACTATTTGCGGCTGTAGAGACTATGACATAGAATTGGGATTTTTTTTAATTCAGCAAAATTCAGAGCCGCTTGCTTATAAACATTTTCAGAAATATGGAGCATATAGCAAAAAAAACAACTTTGTTGTTTTACACTTTACAGGCCCTTTAGAGACCGAGCAATTTGTATACAAACATTTTAAAAAGTAAATTTTCCATAATAAATCCCAATAGGTATCCGAGTTTAAATAGTTTGCAACTGCCAAAAATTTCACAATGCATGCTTATCTCGTGATAGTTGAACTCGAAAACTTGGTCTATTTGCTAAAGGCAATGATCTTTCACCTATTTCCCCTCTCCCCCTATCACTTTATAGGAATGACTAAACCAATAGGCTGTCATGTCACCTCACTGGGTCACATGACTGGCATTGTGCCACTTTAAACATACTGTTCACAGCAATTGGGTTACCTCATCTACACTTGGACCTATATTTACGCATGGATAGTGCTGGCAATAGCCTTACTCTATTGGATTGGTTCCGGGATTATTGAAATATTACAATTATCACAGTAATTAATATTTAAAATCTCTCTCACAGTGTAAATCAAAAGTGAAAATTAATATCAACTGTTTAGTCAGACAGTTCTTACATTGTCTCTCGTTGTGAACAGGTGTACCTAATAAAGTGTCCTGTGACTATTTTTTCTACAGTAAACCACTTATTGTTGTGTTTGAACTTTGAACTTGTGTTCAGGTGACGGACGCTACTCTCTACTGGGACAGCCCCTCCAGTACAGCCTGTGTCCTCCTCAGCTCATGCATGGCCAGTCGTCATACAACTCCCATCAGGTCAGGCCTGTCTTACTTGGGATACTTGAACTCCCCATGTTATGTTTACTGCCACCTAATGTCCTAACTGCAATCCTGCAATCCATTCTATGTCAAATTCAGGGCCAAGGAGTCATGAAACACGGTGCACGAGGGAAGAAGCAAACGCTCAAATCTGCATCCACTGATCTCGGCACAACCGATGTTGGTGAGTTTGATTGCCTGAGAGGTCTTGTGGCAAAATGGTTAATTGATCACAAGGCTAAAGTGATTACGTTGAATTTAAAATGCGGGTCCAGCCAGGTAAATAACTACTAAAGACTACACTTTATCAGAAAATCCAAAGTGGGGAAACCTACCAGCACACATTCTGATGTCACCATGCAGTAGGCATTGTCATCAAATACAATCAATTCACAGGTCTAAATAAAAACAAAACAGTTTTAACACATGATTTGTAGAAATGGCAAAAAAAAACATTTAAGTTTGTCCTCTATATCACTATTTGTGCCAATTGAGAGCTATAATAATAATAATAATAGGAAGTTTTTCTCGTGCCACAGTTGCGCTCATAAGTTATGGGCATGTAAATTTATGAGCACAACTGTGGCGTGGTGTGAAAAATGTTTAATGCCCATAAAATTCAAAATGCTGCCACCAGTTATTTTTGATATTTTCAGAGGTTGGAGTGGGCATAAGTAAAGCATTTTTGTGTCATTAAGAGAGGCAACCATTACCGAATTGTAGTCCCCCTCCCCTTTGAGGGGGGATACTTGACTCATTGAGACATTTTCAGCAGTAAAAAGTTAATATTTTGTCCAGAATGAATTTGATAACGTCATTATTTTTCATGTAGAATTAACACCTTTAAAAACTATTTTTTTCACTCGTCGACTGAAGATGACAACCAATCGTGGCTCAGTTTGCTAACCAAACCCAGAAAACAGGTGAGCCATAATTGGTCGTTACCTATTTCCTTAGCACAGGTGCTGTCATCTTCAGTTAACAGCAAGTGGAAGAATTCGTTTTTAAAGGTATTAATTGTATGTGAAAAATAATGTACTTATCAAATTAATTCTGGACAAAATACTAACGTATCACTGCTGAAAATGGCTCATTGAGTCAAGTATCCCTTTAATGTAGATCTGAAGCAGACCTATGAAGAAAAATCACTCTGAATTGACCTCACACAGCATTGCAATCTTTAAAAGCCATCCAATAAACGGGCCTGTATACACTTTGATATGTCAAATTCCGCCCGATTGTCTGTTGAGAGGAAACCCGAGATATTAGTGAGCAGCGAGGCCCGCTAACCTCTCACTTGTCTCTTTATCCATCTCCATCTGCTCGTGCCTCAGTGGTGAGTCGCGTGCTGGAAGTAACGGACCTGCCCGAAGGGATTTCGCGTCCAGACGCCGAAAAGCTCTTCAACCAGCTGTCGCTGTGCGGCGCCAAGATCCAGTGGCTGAAGGAGCCTCATGGAGGCCGGGGGAGCTGCGGACCCGCCGGGGCCGCGGGCATGGCGAGCGGCTGCATTGACCCGGCCCACCTGTACACGGTGGTGGCCGTGTTCCCCAGCACCATGGCCGCACAGAGTGCTTCCTTCAAACTGAACAACAGCGCGGCAGGCCTCTTCAAACTGAGGGCCGCCAAAAAGAACTATGACCTGCGCGTGCTGGAGAGAGCCAGCTCTCAGTGAGAGGACGACACGCGCTGACTCGCGGCGGGAAAAGGACGGAGGACTGAGGTGGGTCACGGGGGTGGGGGGGGTGGGGCACTGCTCTTGGTGTACAATTACAAAGGAAAAAAAAAATAAACAAACGTGTCAAATGTATAAAAAGGGAAGGTGTGAATCTTGAGGTGGTCGGTGTTTGCTTTCGATTATGATTTCGTCGTTGGTTTTTATTCCTCGTTTTTTGTATTTATATAGCTGAAGAGCACACGGGACACGCAAGCATGCGTTTCACCCTTGAAATTTGTGCTGCCATCACACGGGAAATGCGATCTCACGCACTACAGGACACACGCGCATACATGCACTCACAACAGGGTCACGTAGCACACAAAAAAGAAAACACACTGGACATTCGACCTCAGCCGAACCTCTTCGTCCTCCACCTTTGCGTCCTTTCTTCTCCCAGCGCTTTTGCCGTCATCTTCCGCCACCTCGCCGATTTACGCACTCTCTCGAGTCCATCTCGCCATGTCTCATGCTGCTCTTTCTCTCTCTCTGTCTCTCGCTCTTCTCTCGCTTTCTGTTTGCCTTACTGCTGTTGTGGGGTTCTGTATTGCGCTCTTCTTTTCGGGGGAGGGAGAGGGGTCAATATATTTATATAAGTGATGTAAGGAATAAAGAAATCTATATATTCAGTGATTTTTTTTTTCTTCCCTCCTCCCACGAGTGAAAAAAAGTTTTTGCCTTTTTTTTTTTCTTCCTTCCTTCCCTTTTCATCCCCTGCTCCTATTCCCCACATAGCCCCTCTTTACTGTCCTCTCCCACAACGTCCAAGTACCCTCCCCCAACCACGTTGTGTTTGCGTTCTTTTGTTGACAGCTGTGCAGAAAGTATCAGAAAATGTAGTTGAAGTGCACAATGATTGCATATGTCTACTGTAAATTTTATTTAATCTGTTATTTTTCTGTTTGTTTTTAAAAATATAAAAGGTGAAAAATCAAAGAAAGAATTGCTTGGTGTGTTTTTATTATTCTTCAGTGCGTACAGGTTCAGCTGTCCGGCTACTTGGTTGCGGTCCTGTCTCCTACTCTCTCTTCAACACTCGTGACACCATCCTGGTACACACAATGTTGTTGTTTTTTTCCTGTTGAGATCCCTCCATGTTTCTGTACTGCCTGTCTTTATTGGCATTACGGGCGAGCTGGAGCCTGTCGCAGCTTCCATTAGGTGAGAAAAGCATTTTTGATAGCAATTGTCCTCATTTAGGTCATTATAGGCGAGGAAGAAAAAAAAAATACATTTTGAGAAGGGATCACGGATGAGACCAGGCTGCAATACAGTAATGCCAAGTGGTCAACCATTTATCACACGGTAGGATGCTTTGCAATGTTAGCTAAAGCAGCATGGGAGTACATTTAATGAAATGAAAAGCGCCACAGGTGCCCACGGGGAAGTTGTTTTCTTTAGCAGCTATCTCACTTCTGCAGAATTCTGATGGCAACAGCTTCATGTCACTCATCGCCACTGAGCAGGACAGGAGTGGGGAAATAAAAACGGAAATAGGGGAAATGGCAGCAAAACAGGACAAAATCAGGGTGAGGCATATGATGTTTGGCATTCTATAGTACTTGAGCCCATACTCTAGAATGTGTTGGAAGATGTCTGTTCACCAAAAGACCAGCATATTGTGAGCGTCAGGCTCAGGATGGGACACAAGGTACCACGAAGTCAGCAAGATAACAAGGTGCTAAAAGCCGTAGCTTACACACAGAAGCGTCAAAATCAGAACATTCTTGTGTCCCATTCCTTGAATTTACCCTGAAGGGGATTATGAGTGCAATGAATTAAAATCCAAACTTTAATTAAAAAGACATTTTCCAACGTTGATAATATAGAAATTGAGTTTGATAATGTGTTTTTCTACAATGCAATGTACTAGGGAGATCCTCTGTGCTCATCTTCTTAAATGAGTGGTTATATTAGGGCCGGGCGCAATTGGGGTAGCTGTGCAATTCTTTACCATTCAGCTGGGAGAGCCTTTCAAAGCGTTTCAAGTGCTCAGCTGTCCCAAACTGTCACACATGGAGAGTCGGGCTGGGCTGGGAAGGGCCGGGACTGGCCATGCTGGTATTTCTTTTCCCAATCTCCCACCTGTTGGGAGTCTCATTCGGAACCTCGGACGTGGAAACGACGGCCAGACAGAATCGTGAGGAGTTCAACATTCATGGTTAGCTTAATCAACTACATTGTGCTTGTAAGTCATTTCTATCTTTTTTTTGGTTACAGTTTTTAGATGTTTTTGGTGTTGCATGGCTGTATGTTTTTCGACGGAGTAATCTGAGTGGTTTCCTTCTTACAAGGAAAATCACCGTGACGTTATAATGGTGGGGAAAAAATATTCCTGTACAATCTTGATAGATTTTCTTCATGATCACACATATATTTGTTCCTATTTTGTTTGAAATAATTTTGCGTGTGCGGTGACTCCCAGACCTCAGCTTCTGGTACATCTGATACCTAAAACGTAAACTTTTGTTCTTCCAGTACCAAAATACTCCGCTTCTCATAATTTAGGACCCAAAGCCTCAGTTTTTGGTACTTCTTGGACCTAGTACCGCACCCTTCTGATACTTCTATGACCTGAAACCTCAGCATTTCAGTCCATCTTGGACCCAAAACCTCAACTGTGCACGATGGCCAACTACGACTCGTGAGTACACGTTCACAATAATAGTTATTATAAAATCTGTTGATCTACTATGGTGGAATTTGTCCGTGCTGCATTTTTTTTTTTTTTTAATGCCTCTGTGATGTTTTGCTATGTGACGTTGACAGGTTGGATGACAAGGAATCAGTGGATATTCATGACAACCCCCCTCTGCCGGATAATGTGGTGAAAGAGGAGGATAACACGGTAAGTCATATTGCATGGGTTGTTTATTCAGATGTCCCAAGTAAAGTATATACAGTACCAGGGTTATTATAGTTTGGGAATTTTCATTTTGCTTAGTTTTTTTTAAAATTTGGTTAGTTTTAATTAGTTTTCAGGGTGGTTCTGTTAGTTCTTATTAGTTTTAGTTATTAAAAAAAAAAAAAAAAGCTTAGTTTTATTTAGTTTCATTATCAGTTTACGTTTTTTAAATGTGTATTATTTGTGAGCAATATTTAATAAACACCATCGTAAAATGAAAAAAGTAACACATTTTTTACCTAGTTTTGCATTCCGGCTGAGTTAAATAAAAAAAAAAAAGCAGGCAAGCCGAGCTATTTAAGGCAAAAGTCAAGCACGCAAAATTGTCGCCCAGGAGCGACGTCATCTGAAAGTGCTTTTCTATTGGCTGCTGCTAGATGACGTCACTTCTGTGTGACACACTTTCAAACGTCCTTATTCCAGTTAAAAAAATCGACTTAACATCACATTTAAAATCATCCCCAAAGGCTCATGCATTAAATTAATAATGGTATCAAAGACTAAAACGATGGACATTTTGGCTATAATTATAGCGTTTTCGTTTTTATTTTATTTTGTTAATGAAATTGTTTTTTTGATTTTGTTTTTTTTGTTAGGTTTCGTTAACTAAAATAACCGTGCACAGTACTATAGTAATATTTTGAACTTAAAATGTTAAAGCATAATGGTAAACACCATTGACAGGCTAACCAAACGAGCATCAATATTGTGGTACTAATAAACCTTTTAAACGATTTAGATTTCAACACAAATTGTAGCAACACATGCAAACATAACATCCAACAAAACTAAGATGCATGTGTTCTTTATCCTCTGCAAAAAATGACTAATACTGTAAGTTTTTTTGTTATTCTGCTTTTATATCAACATATTTAATTGTATGGTAGTTTGTAGGTATTATACTGCCCCCTGGTGGTCAAGGCTAACACCACAAGGATCAGCAATGACTCTTTAATTCTTTACATTCTTTACAAAAGCTACAAAGTACAAAAATGTCACATTTTCATGGTGATTTTTCGGGCCTAAAAAAAAAGAACACATACTGCAGAATACATGTCATGACACATGACACAGTATTTTTTTCATATGGCCACCCCACCTTTGAACACTGGGAAGAGCCATCACCTATTGTTACCACTGGGGAGCAGTTTTCCAGAGCGGACGGCGGAGGGGGGCATTCCGGAATGTTCCGAGCCATTGTGGCCGCTGGCTTTAGGAACGCTGACAGCTGAATCGAGTCGCCGAGTGACACGCGGCATAATGTGCGAACGGTGCGCTGTATTACCGCTGATTGCGGTGCTAATCCACTGCCTGACGAGCGCAGCACAACCTCTAATCCTGACAATGACGGCGAGCTGGAGGCCGCTCACGTCTGAAGCCTAAATGTGCGTTTGCCTGCACGATCAGTGCAGCAGTATATTTAGGAGTAGCGTTAGGAAAGCTTTTGTTCGATTTCATTTGGGGATTCTGCCGCTTGGCAGTCAAAAGCTATTTTGGGATCTAAGCCTTTTCAAGATGTCCCACCTGTGGCGTGTCGAGTCTACAAAGTTACTTTTTGAACTCATTTTCTGACAGTAAGCAGAATGTACGCAGGTTGACACTCGCTGTTCTCTGTTTAATATGATGTGTTGCTAAAAGTCTTTGCAATTTAGCGTCACCGTGCGTATAGTATACTGTATGTGGGTTCAAATAAAAATGATTTTCTATCAGGTATGATTTAAAAAAAAAAATAAAAAATACTTTTGTGGCTCTTCTTGTAATAAATGTTGCCAGGTGAAATTCAAACAGTTTTTTTTTTTTAAATGTATTTATTTTTTAAGCAAATTCAAGGGAGGGTAGAGGGTGTTTGCTGCCCGGCCAATCTTCACCAACGTTATCTGACCACACACCACAAAGAAAATAAAAAGTCTTCACAATGTAGCATCACACATTGGCGAGTGAGTTTAAGTAATTCAAATTTGGTAGAAAAATATCCATGACAAGTTAGACTTTGAAGGACACCTGGAATGGGGCAAAATGGCTGCCTCGAAACAAAATGGCTGACTCCCAGTCTCTTTTTTTTTTTGTGGGTCTGTTCATGTTGTTGCCAAGTGAAACTAGCTTCTAAGGCTGAAATTGAAAATAAATAAATAAATCAAGGGTCATTGTGGGCGTATGTTTACAAAGTAGGTTGTTCCCAATTTGTAACAATTGGACTTAAAATGGGGGCTCAATTGCTCTCATATGGCTGCTTCAACCTAAAATGGCAGACTTTTTGTACATCGATTCTCGAGCCACTTTTTTGTGGGTCTCATGATAGATAGACACAGAGTGGGGAGCATTACTGAGCCAAATGTAACCACATGATCCGCCCACATAAAGTTTTCCAATTTAACCTCATCCCATCTGTCTGGTATACGCGGTTTAAATCAGTATTGAAGGGCCAAAATGAGCCCTAAAATGGCCGACTTCCTGTTAGTTTTACAGCATGGCTTTTTTAGACTCTTATTAATAGGGTTGAAATTTGGTAGCAATCATCCAAAATCTCTAAAACATGTTTTCTTTGAAGGACCCCTGGAAATTAAATTTGCTAATGATGCTAATAATTTTTTAGAAAGTGTTATCTCACTAAATGGTGTGTGTTGTGGCGCAGGTCTACTTCATCTACGACGAGGAGGTGGAGGAAGAGGAGCGAGACGAGCCGCCCCCGCCGGAGTCCATCAAACCCATCAACGACCGTCCGCACAAGTTCAAGGATCACTACTGCAAGAAGCCCAAGTTCTGCGACGTGTGCGCGCGCATGATCGTTTGTATGTATCGGGCTTCGTGCATTACAAGCGTTGACTTATTGCGCTCCCTTATTTTATTTTTTTATTTTTAAACATTTTCTTCTCTGTCTCCAGTAAACAACAAGTTTGCATTGCGCTGCAAGAACTGCAAAACCAGCATCCACCACCAGTGTCAGTCCTACGTGGAGTTCCAGAGGTGCTTTGGCAAAATTGTGAGCTTTCTTTTCTTTATTACTTTTATACAAGTGCCTCGTAGCTGCACATTTGAAATGATATTGATATTATCATTATCAATGTATCATTTTTGTATAGTTGTAAACTGTCAGTTTTTTGATAACATCACATAAATTTGGCAGAGTATTGTGATATTGTCAGTATTATTTAAAGAGTTTTATGATACTATCAGTATCATTGATACAGTGGAATTATACGATCAACATTTTTGCCAAAATAACCCGATGATACCGGTATTGTGATACTGGGTGTGTTGTTGGCAAAGTATCCTGATACTGTTAGTAATTTTGATCAAAATATCAGTAATGTGTTAAAGATTGTGATACTGTCAGTATTGCTGGCCAAGTGTCATGACACGTGTCGTATCATTTGCAAAGTATTACGAGACAATATTTGGCAAACAGTTTTGATACTGTCAGGATACTTTCATTATCAATATCATTTATCAAGTTTTGTAACCTTTAAACCGCCAACACAAATGTAATAATTATATTGAAATTAAATGAATTAAAAAATAATTATATATTTTTTATTATTCATATATTTTATTATAATAATTGTTTAATAATTTTTTTTCCCCAACAAAAATTAAGCTTGTTGCAAGAATTTGTCCAATGATATTACTGAATTAAATTAAATTAGTAAAACAAAAAACAATTTTTTTCCTCAACAAAAGTAAGGTTGTTGCAAGAATTTGTCCAAATGGTCAAGCTAATAAAAATAAATAAAAATAAACTGTTTATACCTAGTTTACATATTAGTTTAGTACTTTAAAGGGATACTTGACTTATTGAGCCATTTTCAGCAGTAAGAAGTTAATATTTTGTCCAGAATGAATTTGATAACTTTTTTATTTTTCATTTAGAATTAATACCTTTTAAAGCTATTTTTTCCCACTTTCTGTCGACTGAAGATGACATCACCTGTGCTGAGGAAGTACCGGTAGGTAACGACCACCAATCATGGCTTAATTTGCAAACCAAACCCAGAAAACGGGTGTACCTACTTCCTCAGCACCGGTGATGTCATCTTCAGTCGACAGAAAGTGGGAAAATTAGCTTTTAAAGGTATTCATTGTTCCTAAAAAATAATGAAGTTGTCACATTAACTCATTCACTGCCATTGACGGCTATAGACGTCAAAAATTCATTTAAACTATTTCGATTAGTTCAACATTTTTTTCCACTTTTGTTAACAAGAGTATGAAAACCTAGAATCTTTTTATGGTACATTTAGAACAGACATAAAATTTGTGATTAATCGTGAGTTAACTAGTGAAGTCATCATCTTTTTTTCCCATCAATTTATGGCAGCGAATGAGTTGAGTTCATATAATTTTCGTGATTGTTCCACAAATTTGCACCTCTAATCAACTAATTTATGCTGCTTAAGTATTGTAATACTAAATATTTTTGGGAAACTATCGAGATACCGTCAGTATCGTGATACCATCATGAGTATTGCTTGCAAAATCCCGAGATGCTATTGCTACTATTGCTGTATTATTGGAAAAATATCATGATGCCATCAGTATCTTTGGCCAAGCTTGACATCATGCGAATGTGTCTGTCAGCCTCCAGGCTTCAGGAGAGCGTACAGTTCTCCTCTGTACAGCAGCCAGCAAAATGCTACCGTCTCCCAGCTGTTGCCCTTCTGTGAGTCCTACGACTGCAATATCCTTAAGCTAATATCCTTAACTCTTTGACTGCCAGACGTTTTCAGAAAAGGGATGCCGTGGGTGCCAGCCGATTTAAGCATTTTTGACTGATCTTTCAAGGTCCACAGAAAATTATGTGTTTGGACTATGGAAACACACATACTACCAAATGAAAGATTGGACTCTCATCTTTCATCAGAAAAAAAAGTTTGTTTCTACCTTATTCCGTTTTTCAGTAATCAACAATAGAAAATGGTTAGTTTCACCTCTGTTTTGAAAAAAAACCCGTCTTTTAACGTCTTTGGCACTCCTCCATAGGATTTTACTAAACGTTATTTAACGTTTTTGGCTGTCAAAGAGTTAAGCTAAACAAACTGAAGAAACTGTAATCAAATGTCTTCTTTTTTTTAAATAAATTTTTTTAGTCTTATGCTTTTCCATTTGTGTTTCCTTCTCGTCGGTTGGATGATTTTGGTTCGCCAGCGCAGTCGAATCGGACCGACCCCGTGTTTGAGACGCTGCGCGTCGGCGTCATTATGGCCAACAAGGAGCGCAAGAAAGGCTCAGAGGACAAAAAGAACGTCAGTGTCGACGCATGTACAATCCAATTTGTGTACAATAATTGGTGTCCTAGCGTGCTATTCGTTTTAGATGATGATGATGATGATGGAGGAAGACGAATCCCTGCCCAAACAGCAGGAGAACGGCAGCGAAGCGGGTGACTAAAGTTTATGGTTAATTTGTCAAATGTTCAGAATCATTGGCAAAGTGAATTGATTCCATTAGCATTGTTTGCCAAACTGTTATCACAAAAAAATTGCAAACTGGCAAATTATCGTCATAATAAAAGTCTATTTTGTGTGTTTTTAGCTAGCTCAGAGGGAGACAAGCGAGGAGACAAGGCTCCAGCGGCGGATGACAAGGTTCGACTGACAAAAATGATCATGCCAATTAGTTAATCTAGGAAAGGGACAAAACGACAAATGTGATGACGACATTTCTCTCGTGTGTTGCCAGAGTAAAAAGCCTCAGCCAGGGAAGATCGGCATGTTCAGTCAGTCTCATTACTACTTGGCTCTGTACCGCTTCAAGGCTGTTGAGAAAGATGACTTGGACGTTCAGTGAGTGTGCAGTAAAATGTCCTCGCACGTCATTTTTTTTTTTTTTAATGAGTCAACAATGACATCCTGTTTGTTGCCTAGCGCCGGCGACCGCATCACAGTGATCGATGACTCCAATGAAGAGTGGTGGAGGGTGAGTAGGTTCTCAAAATGGTGCCTTGAGATACCTACTGTAAATACCGGTACTCATTTTTGCCTAAAGAGAATACATTTTCTCCACGGAGAATGTTCGGGTTTGTTCTTGTGAGAATCAACTTTTTATACTCAACTTGTGTGACTTTTTTTTAGCCTCAAAATCCAACTGAAGAAACACTTTTCCAACTCTGCCGGATCTGGTGGGGCACTGTCTTACTTGCCCCTAACACCCAATCGCTGCCTTTTTTTTTTTTTTTGCTGCTTAACTCTTTGACTGCCAAAAACGTTAAATAACGTTTAGTAAAATCCTATGGAGGAGTGCCAAAGACGTTAAAAGACGTTTGTTTCAAAACAGAGGTGAAACTAACCATTTTCTATTGTTGATTACTGAAAAACGGAATAAGGTAGAAACAAACTTTTTTTTCTGATGAAAGATGAGAGTCCAATCTTTTATTTGGTAGTATGTGTGTTTCCATAGTCCAAACACATAATTTTCTATGGACCTTGAAAGATCAGTCAAAATGCTTAAAATCGGCTGGCACCCACGGCATCCCTTTTCTGAAAACGTCTGGCAGTCAAAGAGTTAAATTATAATAAATAAATAATCTCGGGAATCTCTAAATTGAGATCTAAAAATCGAGGGTGAGAAGCTCGGTCATCCGAGAGGGACTCAGCGTCGAGTCGCTGCTCCTCCACGTTGAGAGGAACCAGTTGAGGTGGCTCGGGCATCTGGTTCGGATGCCTCCTGGACGCCTCCCTGGGGAGGTGTTCCGGGCATGTCCTACCGGCAGGAGGCCCCGGGGACGACCCAGGACACGCTGGAGAGACTATGTCTCTCGGCTGTCCTGGGAACGCCTTGGGGTCCCGTCGGATGAGCTGGCTGAAGTGGCTGGGGAGAGGGAAGTCTGGGCTTCCCTGCTAAAGCTGCTGCCCCCGCGACCCGACCCCGGATAAGCGGAAGAAGACGGACTGACGGACGGACGGATCTCTAAATTGTGGAAAATGGATAAATAATATAAAACGATACATCTTCACCAACTTTCCTTTGCGTCTCGGGCTAAAATTTGTCTCCCGTCAGGGGAAGATAGGCGACAGGACGGGCTTCATCCCAGCCAACTACATCATCCGAGTACGCGCCGGAGAGCGAGTGTACAAGGTGACACGCTCCTTTGTTGGCAACAGGGAGATGGGCCAGATTACACTGAAGAAAGACCAGGTGAAGACTTTCTCACACACACACAGAATATGACACTTGCGGCCAAGAAGATTGTGTGAGATGCACCAAATTCATTGTGTGGGTGCAGATTGTGGTGAAGAAAGGTGATGAGGTGAACGGTTACCTGAAGGTCAGCACGGGACGCAAGCTGGGCTTCTTCCCTGCCAACTTACTGCAGGAGATCTGAAGGTGTTTTTTTTTGTTTTAATAGTTTAACAGTGGCTCGTTGAAATGAATAGTCATCGTTAATATCACATTCACATGAATGCAATTTCAATCAATTTAAAAAGTTTATACACAACGGGTGCCACCAACGAGATTAGCACTGATGCTACGTAGCAGCAGTTTTGTCAGAACTATGTACTATTTTGGCCTTTAATGGATGTGACTTTGATATTTCTATCTGCGTGGTTTGATTGATGTTCTTAGAAAGAAAATGAAAGAACTGAAACTTAATTTAAGACGCTACCGTATTAAAAGCCACAGATGTTTTTTTGTCCATTTGATATCTTGTTGTGGTTCATTGTAGCAAATGATTTGCTTTGTGTCAAAACAAAACACAGATTTAAGGCCAACATTTTGAGAGATTTTGTCATTGTTGGATATATTTTTAGCTGAGAAAAAAAAAACATTTATGCAAAATGTTCATCTAAATGATTATCTTTTGCACCAACTATCTAGCTAGCTGAAATGTTTGTATTGCTTTAAGGTAATTCTATTGGCCTTTCACTTTTACAGGGTACAGAATTTAAGCCAACATTTTGAGTTCAAGTGTACTTAGAAAATGTTTTTAGCTGAAAATAAATGTACTTCTAACATTTACGCACGGAAAATATTTACGCTGCCTAGCTAGCTGGCTAACTTTCTAGCCGGCTAGCTAGCTGGCTAACTTTCTAGCTAGCTAGCTGTCTGGATGACTTTCTTAGCTAGCTAGCTGTCTGGATGACTTTCTAGCTAGCTATCTGGCTTACTGTCTGGCTTGCCTTGCTCGCTATCTGGCTAGCTGAAAGGTTTGTGGTAGCTTCAAGAATAATCTAGGGATTTTTGTTTTGCTTGCATACAACAATAGGCCACTTTACTACTCAACATTAAACAGTGGACTGCTGTAGCCTATCTTTCATAGAAAACAGAGCTCGCAGACAACTCAGGATTCCTGGATATGGGTATTTTTGTATTAAAAAAATATTTTCAATTATCTTCTCAGAGATTCAGAAAAGCAATTCCAAACAATCTGAATCATGTCCAGAATGTATAAGATTTTTTTTATTGGCCTTGTTAAAAAATACCCGCACAAATTTGTCAGATTCATATGATGCATTTAAAGACCTTCAGAGGGCTGGGTAGCTGTTTTATGTGCGGCTTAATTAATTAATTAATTAACAACAAGTAGCACCGAGGGGCCCGTTTGCCATGTGGAATGACGGGAATGGCATTCCGGTGAAACGGCACAGACCGGGATACCAACGAAACGGTCAACTTGGTGCCTCTTTGCTCTAGTTGTCGCCGTGTGTCCCGAATCCGTTTTCTCTTCTTCTCTCTTCACGTCTTCTTCATCTGTGGGGAGGGAACAGCAAGTAGACCTTGGACACGGGTCACTTCTGTCCCAGAAAACGACCTCCTCCGCTTAATGCCACACAGCAGGATATCTCAAACCTGCTTAAGCAGACATCTTTTAGAAATGATATGCACGAGATGTCTCGGCAATAGTATTTTGCTTTCTCTTTTGTAGCATTTTGAAGAAAGAAAAAAAATCAAAGGATGGGAAGGGGTAACTTGCATGTTCCGATAAAATGGACAGATTTGTGTAATCTACTCCCCCCCCCCCCCCTTCTTTTTTTTTTTTTGCAACTCATCCTATCAAAACTAGTCAACACATTGACAAGCATGTCATGCAATGTTTCTTTTAGCCAATAGAGGGCTCTCCTGCGCCACATTTTGACAAACTCAACCAGGACCAAAATGTATCAGCGTGTTATTGCACTGTTACTCACCCCTATTAATTAAATACCAGGAGATTATGCTTGCATGATGCATTCATGTGCTGATAGAATTGCTTGTTTGCCAATTATCATAATATGCATCATATGTCTTGAATACATTCAAATGTGAGGATAATTAAAACACAATGTTATCAATTTGTGGGAGTGCTGCCGCTTCATGCTGCGTGTGTCACCCTGAACATTTCATATTTACAAAACCCTCATGTGATGAAAAGTAATAACTGTATTAGAGATTCTCTCTGCCTGGCAGACTCTTATTGATTTTACTGGTTGAGAAATGTTTGGCCGACTCAGCAGGACATTGCCAGAACTGCTTCCTGTCTCATAGACTAAAACCTTTTATTACTATTTCTCACCACAAAAGATAATCAAATACTTTTTTTTTAAAACAAACAAATAAATGTCACTCTATTGTTAGCAATGTAAAAACGGGGCCAAATTGGTACTGACTTCACCGACCGGCTTCAATCTGATGTCACACAACAATGGCGACCCCCGTGGAGGCACGGACCATAAATGGCAAAACATACTTTACACAATTATAGACATATTTATCTCTTTATTTATGATTACATACATTTCGTTTTTTGAAAAAAGTAACTTCACGTAACACAACGTGATATGTACTGACTGCATGAACCAGAACAATCTGCGTCGGATAAATCAGATTTCCAACTTTCCTCGAATGCAGCATAAGATTGCGGTCACCCCAGCCATGCTAAGCTAATAAGCTAACCAAGCCGAGCTAAACCAAGAAACGCTATACTAAGATGAAAAAATAAAATGTGTGTTCTTACGATGATATGTAAAACAGATTTCCAGCTAAACTCAGCTAAACGGAACAACAACAACAAAAAGGTAAATTAAGATGACAAAATATGTCTGTCAAGATAGTGTAAGATAAACAGGACAAAATTGTGCCAGAAAACATTGTCATGCTAAGCTAACTAGCCAATCTAAAGCCAGAACTGTTATGCTACTAAATGCTAAATGCTACACTAAAATGCTACACTAAAATGACAAAAATAGTCTGTTATAACCCCCCCCCCCCCCCAAAAAAAAGAAAAATGTTTGCATAGTGACAAAAGAAACTAAGTCTGTCTGATAGATAATATAAAAAAAAAAAAAACTGCAAAAAAAAAATATATATATATAAAAGAGCTCTGGAATCTATCCCAGCTGTCTCCTGGCAATAGAAGCGGGATCCACCCTGGAATGGTTACAAGTCAATTCCAGGGATCATCCATTCATTTTCCATCACTCTTGTTCTCATTAGAGTGGCAAGTAACTGGAGTCTATCCCAGCTGACTTTGGCGAGAGAAGCGGGATCCACCCTGCAGTGGGTACCGACAGAGAAGCAGGCAGAATGAAGCACACTCGCGTTTTACCGAGCGGATACTGAGCGCTAGGGAGGTGATGCCGGGAAAATGCTGCAGGGTTGGAACCAATTAGGCCAAGATGAGCCCCACCCCCCCACCACCCCAACTCTCCACTCAGCCCCCCTCCCTCTCTCCCGGGGGTGCGCCCCAGTGACAAGATGAGGGATCATCATCATTACTATTATTTATTTGCTAAGCAGAGGCCGACTCTAGGGCCAATCCTAATAGGATTCACGCATTTACAATGAGCGGCCTTTGCTTTTGGGCTTTGGCTCGCATGCTCCGGGAGAAAGTGTGTTTGTTAATGCATGGATGATAGAAGCATGCGTAGATTTTGGAAGCAGCATCACAATAAACGCCTTTTAATCAATTATGCAGCCTCTATTGTAAACCCCGCAAACTATCATCAATAATACGTGGTGGCAGCTAGCGACGTTGTATGAATAACTTCAGCGCGAGGAGGGGTAAAAATCAATTGTAATTCGACCGAATGCTCGGGAATCCAAATGAGTTGAGTATTACATATGGCTTAGCATAGGGGTCCCCAACATTTGATGCCGGGCTGTCGATAGAAGTGGGGGGGGGGGAATGGTTGTGGCCGGTGGTTGTTGTTGATGTAGCAGAGCATAATGTCTGATGGGGATTATAAATTAGCACCCCACGCCCAGCCACGCACCTCCACTGTCAACGAACCGTTGGCAGTCCGCTAAAATATGTGCTACCATGAACACAATCCCTGACAAGAAAAAAGGTTGGGGACCACCACTAGCTTGGCTTAGCAAGTCTGTTGTTGTTGTTGTTATTATTATTATAGTTCTCTGTGCAAAGTTAGAATGAGTCATCGATACCAGTTATACTCCATTTTATGTTGTTTCAGGAAAACAGATACATATTTTAGATACTAAGAATGCTAGCATATCACTGGCATCGGGCCAAAACCTTGTATTTCCAAAATGGTCGCTTCTCAGAAGACCCCAAAATTCATTAAAGCGAACAAGCCACTTTCAACACTTAAGATTGGCACCCACATGAGAAAATTGACCAAAAGTATAGATTTTTGAAAAAAAAAATGAAATATGTCTAATTGTGATTTATGAGGTTTCGGCCCGACGCCAGCGATATGCTAATGCCAGAACTGATGGGGAACTAAGGAATTTAAAAAAAGTAGTGATTATAGTTTATTTGCGTCATGTAAACAATGACACGTTACAAAAGTTATGTTAAAGTAGCACTTGGGAACTTTTCAACCTTAATAAAATATTTTCATATCTCTTCTGATGAAACATGAAAAAAAAACTAGTTGAATGGTAGCTTTGCCATTGCCTGAAGGGATCTGTATCATTTTTATTGGCACGAAACAACTTTGAGGCGGATGGTAGGAACACTGCCACACAAAAAAACTACAAATGTGCTGAATGCTTCATGGCATACGTCACTTCCCCCTTTCCCCGTTCGTTACAAAGACGGAAGTCCATTTCAATGTCGACGCACAATGAATGCTTACCTAGCAGAAGCTGCAAAACAACAGATTTTTTTTTTTCTTCCTAGGAAACGAAACAAAAAAAAACAAAGGTACCCGGATAAAAGGACAGTCAAGGATCAACATTGGCCCGGCTTTCACTCGCTGGCATTAGCTAAAAAAAAAAAATGCGCTTGTCATCATGGGAAATGTGGTCTCCCTTCAGGCATAACATTACTACTTTTGTACATATGGCGCCGCTATAATCAACATAAACTGAAAGTTCCTTATAACACATTTTCTCTTTTTTTCAGCAGATGTAGATACAGTAAACATGAAAATTAAGGCTTTTTTTCATGTATAATGCTACCACATGCTAATGCTAAGATTGTGCGGAGAAAATAAGAATTAACATTAATCTTAATTTTTTTTATTTTTAAAAACTCACAAATGGAAATTGTTCAAGCAAGCACTTATAACGCATCTTTAAAGGGTAACAACAACACATCGATGCTAATTGTTAGCCCATGTGCCTATGTGGTTTCCCTTGGTATGTTAGCATTAAGCTAGCAGAGTCTGTTTAAATAAAATAAAATAATAATATTTCTTTTTTGGGGGGTTTTTGTTTTATGTTTGGTACATTTGTAGAAAACTTACTGGATGCAACAACAAAAAAAAAAATCCCAGAAGACGTTCAATGATACCTTGGAGTTTTTCCTCCCGTGTCAATTTGCTATTTCAGCAATGCGAATTCAATGCGTATGATCAATGTGCACATCCTTCGTCTCCGCACAAGGGTGTGTGTGTGTGTGTGTTGGTGTGTGTGTGTGATTCAGGTGTTGTGAAAGCGTAACTATACTTAGTCCATAAGTCATGATGCTCTCCATTCCGAAGACACCTTGTGGGCCCCGCATTACACCCAGCGAGACTCCATCACGGCCTACGCCAAATCGATAATCCCAGAGAGATAGTCGGCGTGAGGAGAGGGAGGGGAAAGACGGGAGGGGATGTGGCTGCGGGACAGAGGGAAAGACAGAGATGGAGGTGGAGGTGGGGAATGAGGGAACGCGGCCAGGAATACAAAAATGAAAGATGAGGGCTGCTTTTGCCCACAAACTCCCAACGGGCCCTTTGCTGACTGTGTCTTTATCCGGGGGTAAGGAAAAACAGTGATGGAAAAAAGACAATTTCACACGATAACAGTGATGGTATTACAAGACGTGGAAGTTTTACATGCACATGGACGAGAAGGATCAGGTGAACTTTACAGTGGTCATCTGTGATGATGATGACCCTGGCCTGGTCTGCTTGCAGTTCCTTTGAAACGTACTTGGATATTCTGCATGGACTCCAGTGAGTTTATTTCTGCTTTTGCAATGTCAACAACAACTGTGTGCACGGTCCTTAAAGGGAAAGAGTGGCGCAGCTTTGGCTAGTAAATTGGCTGTGTTCACTCCCACAACGGCGTAAATGCAACTTCCTACTTGCCTGTCTACGAAAATACCAAAAAGAGGAAAATTGTGCTGGGTGCTAACAGAGGGCAATCGATAAAACAGCAGTAATTTTTTTTTTTTTAAACATTTCTACGAAAGAGGATTAAAGAGGAAAAAATATTGGCAGGATTTTCACTCTAATCTCATAATTCTGACTTTAAAATGAGAATTCTGCTTTCAGAATAGTCAGAATTACCACTTTAAAGTCAAAATTCTTTAAAGTGAGAATTCTGACTTAAATCTCAAAATTCTTTAAAGTGAGAATTCTGACTTTAATCTCCGAATTCTGAAATCCGAATTCTGACTTTAAAGTCGCTTTGAAGTCAGAATTCTGCTTTCAGAATAAAGTCAGAATTCTCACTTTAAAGTCAGAATTCTCACTTTAAAGTCAGAATTCTCACTTTAAAGTCAGAATTCTCACTTTAAAGTCAGAATTCTGAGATCAAAGTCAGAATTCTGTGAATAAAATCAGAATTCTGTGAATAAAATCAGAATCCTGCCAACTTTTTTTCCCTCCTCTACCTCACTGGCCCTAATCCTCTTCCGTATATTTTCATTGAATAAGGTTAATAAAAAAAATTAAAAAGTGATATTGAAACAAAATGTCCCAAATTTTCTCCCCAAAAGTCAGAATTTTACAAAAATCGGAAATTTTGAAAAGTTACCGTGACCAAGAGAAAACATAATCTGTACTGTTAAGTGTTAATTTTGACAAGGAATTTTGATTTAGTTTTAGTTGTATTCTTTTGACTAAAACTGTTGTTTTCGTTTGTTATTGACAAAATGCAATCAATTTAATTATCGTCATCGTCTCAAAGAATTTTTGTTTAATTTTCGCCCGAAAAAAAATTGGTGGCGAAAAATGTGACAAATTTTTCGTCGACGAAATGATCACTCTCGGGGTGACTTGCTAGGTTAAATGTGTGGTGGCAGCATCCTTCTATGTAGCACCTCACGAATTTCTCTCTCTTTCTAACACTGCCCCTCCCCCTCCCCCTCCCCACCGTTGTTGTTGTTTTTTTTTGTTTTTTTTTGAGTGATGAGCAGCTGATGGCGAGCGCCGGGCGATGACAGATGGACGTGACAGGCAGATGGTTTGCGCTCGTCTCTTTAATCACACAAAGCCGGTCGGCCGAGACGCGTCGCCTCCGTCCTGTCAGCGCGACACAAAGCGGAGACAAATTTGTCACGCTCGCCACGCATTCCGACGCCAAAAAACGGCAAACGCATCGTTTTTGATGAATGCCGGCTTGTTGACTGACTGCTCGCTCGGCAGGAAGTCGAATTTTTAATCTGAAGCGTTTGACGAGCTAAGAACGGACGCGGCGGGACAAACGGCCGACGAAGGTCAAACTGTCGCCTGAATGTGAAGGATTTGACTTTTTGCCATGCCTGTTTGATTTGACCATATTTTCACACATTGGTTCTTTAAATAATCAGTAGGTTTAATTTATCAATGCCTCACCTCAAATAGACGCCAACTTTCATTCGCTTCTTACAATTGCATGCAAAGGGGGCGGCCCTACACATTATTATTATTATTTACAAAAAAGTTGTCTTTTTATTTTTAATCTTAATTGTGCAATGCTAAAAAGCCTATTATTTTTTATTTTATTTTTTTATTTTATTTTTTATTTTTTAAGAAATCTAGTATTTATAAAATATGTCGTTAATCCTGAATTATGCCCCAAACAGCACCTCATATATTCCAGTTCTGTCACAAAATCTTGAAAAGATAATTGACACTCATGAGAAAAAAAGTTCTAAAATAGTGTAACACGTGCATATAATTAATTGCACACACACACAAACTCAGACAGTAGCTAATTAACACTTAACGACTAACTCAGCGCAATCAACAGATAAAGTGCATGTGACGTCGCGCATAAACATGACATGCGCGGACACGCGCAGAAACATTTCATCTGGTGTTGAAGATCCGACAAGTGATAAGATGACGTCAGTTTTCCTGGTGCCTCACCGGTCTCAAGGTCAAATTGACTTTAGCTTAATTAACTGTCAATTAAGGGCCTAATTGTTTCATAATGTGGTGCCCCCCCCTCCCCTCTCCAGGACAGGGTGTGGGTGGGCCCACTGCTGTCAAGGCTGATTTAAGACGATAAGGTGGACAGGTAAGCAACTAGACGGGATATGCTGGTCTGTTTGCGTGTGTGTAAATAAGGTTTTGTGAGAGAGACAGAGCTATCTCTCAGGATCTTATATAATTCTCTCTCTCTCCCATCACACACTCTCTTACCTCACACAGTCTCACTCAGGCACTCTCACACACATACGTTAACCCATTTTTCCTGACTCTCTCTCTCACGCACATTCTCTCACACTCCCTTTCTCATGTCACTCATTGACTCGCTCACACGCACACACTCACTCACGCATAAACACTTCTCACACATTTTCTCAGGAACTCTTTCTCTCACACGTTTTTTTCCACATTTTCACTCACGCCGTACTCTTTCACTCTCACACAAACATCCACTAAAACATTTCTCATAACTCACTCTCACACTTTCTCACTCACTGTCTTGCAAACTCTCACACACTAACACATTTGGTCTCTCTCTCTCTCTCTCTCTCTCTCTCTCTCTCTCTCTCTATCTCTATCTCTATCTCTCTCTCTCTCTCTCTCTCTCTCTCACACACGCACACACACTTTCTCCCAGGCTCTTAGACACATTTTCTCACACATTCTCCCACACTTTCACATTACACATTCACTCACATGCTCACTCACTCTCTCACTCCTCACACTTGCTCTCTCACCTCACACACATTCTTTCACAATCACACACTCTTAACACTCTCTCTCTATCACACACACACTCACTCATTCATACTCTCATTCACGCATTCCTAGGAAACTCACTCTTACGCGCAATCTTTCTCCCACACACTCACATTACACTCTTTCACACACTCTCACACTGTGTCACATTCTCTCCCACTCTCTCACACTCACTCTCTCCCACACACACTCACCCATTCATACTCTTACATTTGCATTTCTAGGAAACTCACTCTCACACGTACTTTCTCCCACTCACACACTAAATCCTAGCCCTAGTTTAAACCCCTAATTTGAAACCCTAGCCCTAGTTTGAAACCCTAATTTCAAACCCTAGCCCTAGTTTGAAACCCTAATTTGAAACCCTAGCCCTAGTTTTAAACCCTAATATGAAACCCTAGCCCTAGTTTGAAACCCTAATTTCAAACCCTAGCCCTAGTTTGAAACCCTAATTTTCAACCCTAGCCCTAGTTTGAAACCCTAATTTTCAACCCTAGCACTAGTTTGAAACCCTAATTTTCAACCCTAGCACTACTTCGAAACACTAATTTGAAACCCTAGCCCTAGTTTTAAACCCTAATATGAAACCCTAGCCCTAGTTTTAAACCCTAATTTCAAACCCTAGCCCTAGTTTAAAACCCTAATTTTGAACCCTAGCCCTAGTTTTAAACCCTAATTTCAAACCCTAGCCCTAGTTTGAAACCCTAATTTTGAACCCTAGCACTACTTCGAAACCCTTATTTGAAGCCCTATTTTTAAACCCTAATTTGAAACCCTAGCCCTAGTTTTAAACCCTAATTTCAAACCCTAGCCCTAGTTTGAAACCCTAATTTTGAACCCTAGCACTACTTCCAAACCCTAATTTTGAACCCTAGCACTACTTCGAAACCCTTATTCGAAACCCTAGCCCTAGTTTTAAACCCTAATTTCAAACCCTAGCCCTAGTTTTAAACCCTAATTTTGAACCCTAGCACTACTTCGAAACCCTAATTTTGAACCATCGCCCTAGTTTTAAACCCTAATATGAAACCCTAGCCCTCACTCTCTCACACACACACACACACACACACACACACATTCTCACCGTCACACGCTCGCCCTCTCTCTTTTTCGCACACACATTTACTCAGCGGAAGTCTCCAGGACCTCCAATAGGTGGCAGAGAATGAAAAGCAGAGACGCAGGAGGAAAATAATACTTAAGTAAAAAAGGAAGTAGTGAGCTGGCATGAATAAAAGAAAGCGCCGGAGGGCGTGCAGGGAAGGCTGATGAAATGTCCGCGCACGACCTCCTGCTTGCTAATAGTTGGCCCTCAGGCTTGTTTTACTGTATTCCTGCACGCATGCACCAACCTTTTGACCGTGCGTCGTGTGGATGACGATCAATGAGAACTTACTCATTCATTTTAGTACGTGTTCCAGGCAACAAACATGCCAGTCGCGCGTATTTAGTTTTTATGGAGCTTTTCACATCAACACATTTCAAAGGTTAAGATGTTTTTTTTTCTTTAGAAAAAAAAAAGATAATTTTGTGTCTGCTATGGTTTTTGTATGACTTTTGTTTCTTGTGAGATCTTATTTTTCCCATTACAATCTTTTACTTGTTATATTATGACTTTATTCCTTCTTTTCAATGATTCCAGACTCACACAGCAAAATCTGCACCCAAATCTAATGGCTTCTTCTTCTCCTGCTTCCTTGTTCAACGTCTTCCCGGATGTGTGGCTCTCATTGTATCGGCTTATTGATACGTCACATGTCTTATAAGAGGAGCGGTGTCGTCCAATCACACGCTTACAAGAGCATTGCAATTAGTGGGCTTGAGGGTAGAACAGCTTCACTACGATATCCGTGTCACGTTGACAGCACGGTGTCGACATCCTTCCTCCCCGTGATGCAACATCCGTATCGCTTTTGCAGACTCGGCACCATTTTTTTTTTTTGCCATGGACAATTCGCTTTTGCATTTTATATCAGGGTCTGCATATATGTCGGATAGCACTGAGGGATGTTTGTAGTGAGTTCACCCACAAGAAGGTGCTGCGGTTGAAATAGGCTTTTTTGTGTTCTATATTTTGTATTTAATACACAGTAGCTATTGAATGGTGAGATCAGCGTGTGTAACTGTTATAATCCTGATTATCTGAGGCAGAAATGCGCTCCCCCCTAGGAAATAGTCTGCGTGTCATATGCAAATTTGGCAGTAGTTTGGCAGTTAGTGAACAAATGCTTTGTTTAGCTTAATGCTAACAAACGAATGATCTGTTTCGCTTAACGCTAACAAGTGAATGATCTGTTTAGCTTAACGCTAACAAACGATTGATCTGTTTAGTTTAACGCTAACAAACGAATGATCTGTTTAGCTTAACGCTAACAAACGAATGATCTGTTTAGCTTAACGCTAACAAACGAATGATCTGTTTAGCTTAACGCTAACAAACGAATGATCTGTTTAGCTTAACGCTAACAAACGGATGATCTGTTTGGCTTAACGCTAACAAACGAATGATTTGTTTAGCTTAACGCTAACAAACGAATGATCTGTTTAGCTTAACGCTAACAAACGAATGATCTGTTTAGCTTAACGCTAACAAACGATTGATCTGTTTAGCTTAACGCTAACAAACGATTGATCTGTTTTGCTTAACGCTAACAAACGAATGATCTGTTTAGCTTAAAGCTAACAAACGAGTGATCTGTTTAGCTTAACGCTAACAAACGAATGATCTGTTTAGCTTAACGCTAACAAACGAATGATCTGTTTAGCTTAACGCTAACAAACGAATGATCTGTTTAGCTTAACGCTAACAAACGATTGATCTGTTTAGCTTAACGCTAACAAACGAATGATCTGTTTGTCTTAACGCTAACAAACTAATGATCTGTTTAGCTTAACGCTAACAAACTAATGATCTGTTTAGCTTAACGCTAACAAACGATTGATCTGTTTAGCCTAACGCTAACAAACGATTGATCTGTTTAGCTTAACGCTAACAAACGAATGATCTGTTTGGCTGAACGCTAACAAACGAATGATCTGTTTGGCTGAACGCTAACAAACGAATGATCTGTTTGGCTTAACGCTAACAAACGAATGATCTGTTTGGCTTAACGCTAACAAACGAATGATCTGTTTAGCTTAACGCTAACAAACTAATGATCTGTTTAGCTTAACGCTAACAAACGAATGATCTGTTTAGCTTAACGCTAACAAACGAATGATCTGTTTAGCTTAACGCTAACAAACGAATGATCTGTTTAGCTTAACGCTAACAAACGAATGATCTGTTTAGCTTAACGCTAACAAACGAATGATCTGTTTAGCTTAATGCTAACAAACGGATGATCTGTTTGGCTTAACGCTAACAAACGAATGATTTGTTTAGCTTAACGCTAACAAACGAATGATCTGTTTAGCTTAACGCTAACAAACGAATGATCTGTTTAGCTTAACGCTAACAAACGATTGATCTGTTTAGCTTAACGCTAACAAACGATTGATCTGTTTTGCTTAACGCTAACAAACGAATGATCTGTTTAGCTTAAAGCTAACAAACGAGTGATCTGTTTAGCTTAACGCTAACAAACGAATGATCTGTTTAGCTTAACGCTAACAAACGAATGATCTGTTTAGCTTAACGCTAACAAACGAATGATCTGTTTAGCTTAACGCTAACAAACGATTGATCTGTTTAGCTTAACGCTAACAAACGAATGATCTGTTTGTCTTAACGCTAACAAACTAATGATCTGTTTAGCTTAACGCTAACAAACTAATGATCTGTTTAGCTTAACGCTAACAAACGATTGATCTGTTTAGCCTAACGCTAACAAACGATTGATCTGTTTAGCTTAACGCTAACAAACGAATGATCTGTTTGGCTGAACGCTAACAAACGAATGATCTGTTTGGCTGAACGCTAACAAACGAATGATCTGTTTGGCTTAACGCTAACAAACGAATGATCTGTTTGGCTTAACGCTAACAAACGAATGATCTGTTTAGCTTAACGCTAACAAACTAATGATCTGTTTAGCTTAACGCTAACAAACGAATGATCTGTTTAGCTTAACGCTAACAAACGATTGATCTGTTTAGCTTAACGCTAACAAACGATTGATCTGTTTTGCTTAACGCTAACAAACGAATGATCTGTTTAGCTTAACGCTAACAAACGAGTGATCTGTTTTGCTTAACGCTAACAAACGAATGATCTGTTTGGCTTAACGCTAACAAACGAATGATCTGTTTAGCTTAGCGCTAACAAACGAATGATCTGTTTGGCTTAACGCTGACAAACGAATGATCTTGTTTGGCTTAACGCTGACAAACGAATGATCTGCTTGGCTTAACGCTAACAAACGAATGATCTGCTTGGCATAATGCTAACAAACGAATGCTCCGCTTGGCATAATGCTAACAAATGAATGCTCTTCTTTGCATAATGCTAACAAACGAATGCTCTGTTTGGCATAATGCTAACAAACGAAAGCTTTGTTTGGCTTAAATATTAACAAACGAATGCTCTGTTTAGCTTGAATATTAACAAACGAATGCTCTGTTAGGCTTAATGCTAACAAAAGAATGATCTGTTTAGCCTTCTGCTAACCCAAATAAATGCTCTATTTAGCTTAATGTTAACCCAAACAAATGCTCTGTTTAGCTTAAGGCTAACTAACAAATGCTAACAAAAAAAACACTTTGTTTAGTACATTGCAGGAATATCTGGAAGTTAAAAAAAGATATACTAAAAGAACGATAGGCTGCCTGCTGTGTAAGATACCAAAGATACAAATATTTTTGGCCTCATAATTTCATACTAAGGCCATCGTGGGAACACAACGCAGCGAAAATAAGTATCAAATCCACACGACGGCAGGGTGACGTGTGATCTTTCTTCTCCGCTGCCGGTTCACGGCTGCTTGTACAGCAGAATGATCCTGTAGTGCGAATCCATTTCAATTAGCCGATTTATCTGAGGACTTGTAATTGATTCCAGAGGCTCTCGGTCACCAAAGGCTGCCCACGGCATCTGTACTTAGGCTTTTTCTATTTGACGCTTTTTAATTGTCTTTCCTCTTTCCTCGTACTTCTTCCAATTCATCTATTGAGCAAGCGGCTTCATTTTTTTTTTTGGGGGGGGGGGTCATTTGTTCTAGAGTTTGCGACGTCCTAATGGAGCCACTAAAAGCGTGTGTATGAAGGTGGATGCACGGTTCGATGATGGACAAAAAGCTGAATGATGGCCACATAAATGGGCAGGTAGATGAATTGCTGGCGCGGGTGCTCAGATTGTGAGCGTTGATGGACTGATTATCTGAAAGATGGAGGGACAGGCGGACAAATAGCGGCTCGGGTTGGGCCGATTGTCGCCGCGACCAGCTGGTGTATAAATGGGCAGAGCGAAGGGTAGAGATTGATAGGCGCTCCCCTCGCAGGGCCACCTGCACCCTCCGCCGATACCAGAGCACGTACTCGTCTGTAATGGGGCTCAAAATAAACTCACAAAGCTCTTATTTCCACCTTTTCTCACTTCGGCCAACCAGAATGTCGCTTAATGCTAACAACGGACTCAGTTTGAATAGTTCACGTGTCCAGCACTGATGTTGGACTCCATAGAAGAAACTAAAGCATTGATTACACTTTTTTTTTTGTAATTTTGAGATAATCAGGCTGATTTTTTTTGCCCCCTTCAGTGTGAAAACAGGAAGTATTTCAAGTCAGCCAAATTTTTGCTGAAGATTATTGACTGTCAAATTCTCTTTAATCCTGTTTTTTTTACGCCAACAAAAGGTTCGTTTTATAATGTGCATTTTTGGGCATGATTATTGATGTATATTGTGAGATTAGTTTGGGAACTGTAAACGGAACCATCTGTTGCACAGGTTGAACAATATTTTTATGTTTTCCATTGCTTACTCTCGCTCAATCTATTGTGTGTTAAAAATGTGAGATTTCTAGACTTTTCCTCCAACTCCACTCCAAACTCTTCCTGCCTTTTCCTTTTCTCCGGATGACTTTCAGTAATATTTGCGCGGCGGCGTCATTTTTGAAAGAGCAGACGAGTGACACGGGGCGAGAGAGATGGAGAGACTGATGCGTATCGACGGGATTGTTTCAAGTCTTTGTCCTCAGGTAAATCAGTTGAATGACAGAATGGTGCCAGCGATCAACAAATGGCCTCCGGAGGATATGGCGGGCGTCTCCGACACAAACTCGGGAGAGATGCTCTGTCAGGAGCGAGGCCTGTACCGCGAGACTGATCAGCTTTGAATGCTCTTTATTTTGCGTTTGTTTTCAAGGCCAGGGAGCCGTCGCGCGGTATCGATGGCGTTCGAGGGACATTTGGAGCCATTCGGTTTTATAGTCTTTTTTTGGAGGGTGGGGGGGGGTGTGAATAAAACCATTTCTGTGGCTCGTCTCTCTCTCTTTCTCTCTCTCTCTCTTTCTCTTTCTTTCTCTCTTTCTCTCTCCCTCTCTTTCCCTCTCCCTTTCTTTTTCTCTTTCTCTCTCTCTCTCGCTCTCTTTTTCTCTCTCGCTCTCTTTTTCTCTCTCTTTCTCTCTATTTCTCTTTCTCTCCCTCTCTTTCTCTCTCCCTCTCTCTTTCTCTTTCTTTCTCTCTCTTTCTTTCTCTCTTTCTCTTTCTTTCTCTGTCTTTCTTTCTCTGTCTTTCTTTCTCTCTTCCTCTCTCTTTCTCTGTCTTTCTTTCTCTCTTCCTCTCTCTTTCTCTTTCTTTCTCTCTTTCTCTCTTCCTCTCTCTCTCCCTCTCTTTCCCTCTCCCTTTCTTTTTGTCTTTCTCTCTCTCTCGCTCTCTTTTTCTCTCTCTCTCTTTCTTGCTCTCTCTTTCTCTCTCTCTCTATTTCTCTTTCTTTCTCTCTTCCTTTCTCTCTCCCTCTCTTTTTCTCTTTCTCTCTCTTTCTCTTTCTTTTTCTTTCTCTCTTTCTCTTTCTTTCTCTGTCTCTCTTTCTCTCTTCCCCTCTCTCTCCCTCTCTTTCTCTTTCTTTCTTTCTCTCTTTCTCTCTTCCTCTCTCTCTCCCTCTCTTTTTCTCACTCTCTCTTTCTTGCTCTCTCTCTCTTTCTCTTTCTCTCTTTCTTTCTTTCACTCTTCCTCTCTCTCTCTCCCTCTTTCTCTCTCCCTCTCTTTTTCTCACTCTCTCTTTCTTGCTTTCTCTTTCTCTCTCTATTTCTTGCTCTCTCTTTCTCTCTCCCTCTCTTTTTCTCACTCTCTCTTTCTTGCTCTCTCTCTCTATTTCTCTTTCTCTTTCTTTCTTTCACTCTTCCTCTCTCTCTCTCCCTCTCTTTCTCTCTCCCTCTCTTTTTCTCACTCTCTCTTTCTTGCTTTCTCTTTCTCTCTCTATTTCTTGCTCTCTCTTTCTCTCTCTCCCTCTATTTCATTCTCTCTTTCACTCTCTATTTTTCGCTCTCTCTTTCTTTTTCTTTTTTTTATATGTATAAAAAAATCCATATCGTTGGGCCCTAGTTTGTAATTTAGCTATGAAATATATCTTTTGTGACAACCAGTCCTGAAACTCCCCCCACCCCCCCCGTCTGTTACAGAATCTCTCATCTCATACCTGCCCTCACCTTGTCTAAAGATAACGCCACTACTCTCACCGTCACTCTTTCTTTATTACATTTCATATCACTCCTGCATTGCAATCGGAAAGAATGATGGAATTCTCTTGATTGAATCCTGATGCTCGTGATACAGTTTGATGGACAGCAAGGCCGCATGCACCGCAGTTGGATTAATCGCCGTTATGCCGCCTTGCAAGCGTACGTCTCAAGGTCTCGGGTCATCTGGCGAATCCAGTCCGACCACCTACAAGCCAGATTGCTTCACTCGTAACTCACACAAAGAATCAGAATAGTCTGAAGCCAGTAGTTTGACTTCTGTGTCATGTGATTAGTGGCTACTAATAGACATATGTAATTGAAATCTAGCAGGAGATGTCATCATATTATCATGTCTTTGGTATGTTTTTTTTTTCCCCCTAAGTAATGTGCGTGCCAAAAGTCCAAATTTCAGGCCATGAATATAAAACGATGAAATTATAAAATTATTTCTGCAACAGCATTAAAAATGTCCACACCTGCTATGTCAGTGTTTATTTAGTTCCAGCCAAGCATATGCTTAAAAAAAAAAAAAAAAAATTTTTTTTTTTTTTTTTACGCTTTTAGTGAAATGAATATCTGCTCTAAATACTAGTTAGCGGCCTTCTTGACTACTAATGATCCTTATCGGTATTGGCCTTGAAAAAAAAAACACAGTCTCACTCTATTTTCGACCTCCATGTGCCCGTTTCGCATGCGACAAGTGTTTCAGTGCGTGACGAGCTCACCAAATTTAAAGGGAATGAGTGAAGTCGCTTTGATTGCCCGTGATAGAAGTCGATTGTGATCACTCCCACAGTGGCGCAGGCCTGAGTCCTTCTCTCAGATCCGTTGGCCTGCGCTGGTCTGCGAAGTTACCAGTACCCGGTCTAACCTGCCTCCGGTGCAGCTGGCGCAATTTCAATGGCCGGACAAATGTTTTGACATTTTTAGAATGATACCTAACCCAACTAAGAAAAATGTATTGATTCGGTGTACTTTTTTTTTTTTTTTGCTGTATTTATAACATGTACTGAATATATATATATTTTTTTTCATGTTGCAACAAGATCATTTTGCCAGTGTTTTCAACAGGTATGTGAATAATGATGAACTTTTTTTTTAACTCATTCACTCCCAGCTATTTTCACTGAAGCAACCCCCTTTGCTCCCGTCCGTTTGACTGTATTAGGTATGATTTTGCAAGGCGCACAGAATATTGTGTTCAATTGCTATAAAAACATGGAACATACCAAAAGAAAGATTAGTCTCTTCTTTAATCAGAGAAAAAAGTATATCTGTTTCGGTTTTGCAGCAATTAGCATTAGAATATAGCTAAGTTTCATCATTATTCGCAAACCTGTTGAAAACACTGGCAAAAAGAGCTTGTTGCAACATGGCCCTGGTTAATCTCTTATACTCTGCTGCCACCTGCTGGCCGTTTTTGTAATAACTACCATTGCTTTAAGTGACCTCTTCCCGTCAGAAGGTGCATCAAAGCCTTCTGTATGCTCTAGCAAAAGCAAAACAAAAAAAACGTATAAATACGTTTTTGGGAAGTGAAGGAAAAGGTATTTAGAAAAAATATATATAAATAAAATATTCATTGAGGCGCCACTGGGTAAAGTTTCCGACTTAACCAGTAGAATTTCACATCTCCAAATTAAATGTATGTGGGATCAATACTCCATAGCTGCATGTGGAAAAATCAATAGACTTTAATAGAATTGTTGTGTGTGCGTATCACAATGGCCGAAAACATGGCGACATAATGTAGCTTTATTGTTTTTCCAATGGCAGAAGTGGGACAATTGCTGTCCTTCTCTTGTATGGATTGCATAATTGAAGGAGCAACAACCCGACGGGAGCTCCACTAAAATGACCGCACCGCTTTGACTACATGATCTCGTTTTCGCAAAGGCACAACAAACGCTATCTTATTGTTCCTACTTCACCTGTGAAATAAATATTCCTTTTTGATGGTCTCTCCCTCCACCGCGGGATGCAAATGCGTCTTTTTCGAGTCCAGCAAAAGCGCAAGAGCAGCACGTTCACCCGAGCCATCGGCACAAGTGTATCTCGCCAAGTTCGCCATCAGCCAGAATGGATCGTCCGTAATTTCCAATAAGGTGCTTAAGAGCGAGCCCTAATCGCGCTTTTAATTAGAATCCGCTGGTCATTAGGAAGAGATAATTCCATGAAAAATACTCTCACTCTCTCACTCTGGGAGCGCAACGGTGGCAGATGGACGCACGCTCTTATCGCATCAATTCTTCTCGCAACCGAGCATGCACCGCGGGAAGTTTCTATCGAAAGGCGTTAAGTAGAGACACATAAAACAACAATATGTTGTCAATTGAGCTTAAGAAAAGTAGAATTAACACACATTTAATATTAAATATCAACTTCACCCCATTCATTTTCAATGAACTTAAAAATACAACTCATCATCGTTGCCAGGTGTCTGATACTGCTCGGTGGCTGCGCCAGTAACCAGGAGGTTGCAGGTTCGAATCCCGCCTCCCACTATACATACATACCAACTAACTATCATATCAGGAAATGATTAAATGCATGTTAGCTTTTAGCATCAGACGACACTTTTCAAAATAAATACGCCATTAGCCATGTAGATGGTTCGATACCAACTGACTATCCTATCAGGAAATGGATTATACATTTACAGAAATTAATTAAATCCCAACCTTAGACAGATTGCAGTTCAAGTTTTCTTTTTTTATTCATTTGTCATTTAAGTACAATTAAAAATGTGTAATTCTCACATCATTTATCATTCAATTTACTTCATAAGCACACGAATGACAAGCAGCGAATCGCATCCGTCGACTCGGGGGTTGCGGACGACTATTATCGACTCTTCGGGTCGGCGGGACATTGAACCTGGCGGGCCGCCAGCCTTATAAAACGCTGGGGGAAACCCTGCCGCCTTGTGAGATAAGGCTCACCAAATTGAGTTCCTCGCCCTGTGAAAGGTTCAAATCAGACAAGCCCCCCCCCCCCCCCCCTTTGCCTAACTACTCCCTCTATTGTGCTTTGAGGGTTAGCCAACCCAATTTTTTTGGTCTACTTTTATATTGTTTAACCGTTTGTATGGAGTTGTCAGTCATCCAAACACAAAAGAGGCTGGGTTGCTAATGTCGATCCACGCAACACCGCAAAAGACAACCACTCTGATAAGCGTCACCACGTCCGCTATATATTATCTCCATTGTCTCCTTTTGTCACTCGTTTCATTGTACGTCTTGTTTTCCGGCTTACGTGTCTCCCGATTCCATCGGCGGCCGCCTAAATGGATATATGGTGGCGTTTGCTTAATAATGTCCTGAGCGTTTCATTACAGTAATCGTGGCCGGGATCGGCAGCGGTGGCAGGATGACTTAGAGCCGAGAGCGCCGCCTCATTAACTCTGCGTGACCAACGAGCGACACCTTCAAGACACATCGGAATTGCCTCCGTCGCAGCGAGATTGTGTTCCTTTTTTTTCCAATCACATTTCAAAACATTGTGTTGCCTGCTTTTCTTTCAATCCGTGGCAGGATGGGAGGCGACTAATGTGATTGTTTTTGCATACAATGCTTTTGTTTTTTTACATTTAGGGAGACGCTTGAAATAAACGATGCTACAATTTTGTTAGTTAAGCAGCCTCTAAGACTATAAAAGTCTTTTCGCGAGTGTGCCTGGTTTTTAGAAGGCGGGGCCTGGCCTGGTGAGTGACGTGTGGCTTGGGGAGTAACGGAATACATGTACACCCATTACGTATTCAGATTGCAAAAAAAAATGTATTCCATTACAGTTACAGGAAAAAACATGTAATCAGATTTTAGGTCGATTTATTAAAAAATGGGGATTATTTCGAGGGATTACAATTTCTACGATGAGAGAGAGGGCGAGAGACGGAGAGAGAGAGAGAGAGCGAGAGACGGAGAGAGAGCGAGAGACGGAGAGAGAGAGAGCGAGAGACGGAGAGAGAGAGCGAGAGACGGAGAGAGAGAGAGAGAGCGAGAGAGAGAGAGCGAGAGCGAGAGACGGAGAGAAAGAGAGAGCGAGAGACGGAGAGAAAGAGAGCGAGAGACGAAGAGAGGGAGAGAGAGAGAGAGAGAGAGAGAGAGAGAGAGAGAGAGAGAGAGAGGGGGGGGGGGGGAGAGCGTGCACGCCCGCGCGAGTGGAACCGTTGCTACATGTCAGGGAAGGTGGGAACAAACAAACGAACGAACGAACTGACTAGTCGTGTCCTCCACACGCGGGAAGTTTGAAAAAAAGCTTCACGGACGGGAGGAGGAAATGACGACCGGTATTCACTGGAACTTACTCGGAGCGAAAGTTTGAGCTGAGAGTCCAGCGGGAATGCTACGCGCTGTAGCTTCTTGCTAGCTAGCACGCTAGGCTACAACCATAATGTGAGTTACACCTTCCAAACAAATCTTCCTCCCACCAATTTACTATTTAAACATCATACACAACTTGTGACTGGGATAAAAGTTCATTTTGCAGTTGATGTCACACATCGTCATCCTCATTGGATGTCTGTCTAATGTCTAGCAAACTGTGAGTGACAGTTCGAAAACAGCAAATGGCCAATCAATTAATCAATCAATCAAATTTGGCTTGATGTTCAATATTTGCTTATGGACCGTCTGCAAATGACATATTTCAGGTACAAATGGGATATGTGGGACAAATATAATAAAATCTAACTAATATCTCTCATTATGGAGAAACTGGATGAAATAAATTGAGTTACTCACCAGAAATCAATGAAAACACTCCTCATTCTTTGTACCCCCCGGAATTGAATAATGGTCTAAATTGCTCCAATCTAAAAAGAGACTTGCTGAACCAACTTAATAAAATTGCTTCAAGTGGTAACACAATATTGAATTAAGTTATTCCAAAGTGAATATATTTAGTTGAATGGACTTGTAATTATTTAAACTTAAGATATTCACGTTGGATGAACCTAGTTGATTAATGATTAATTAACTTAGCTAAGTTGGTCAACAATTCTGTTTTAATTGGGTCAACAATTCTCTTTTTAGAGTGTACTACAGCAATCAGAATGAGAGAAAAAAAGCGTTGTTATAGAATTTTAATTTTAAATTTATTTCCTCCAGTTTTTGAGTGAAAAATGGGCCATCCAGGCAAAATACTTCCTCTAATTGGTGGACAGGACTATTTCTGGACAAGCCATCAGAAACCCTTTTAAAGGAAAATATAAACAGACATACTATAAAACTAAATGTGTATATTGATGAACAAAAAAAAACTGAATGACAAAAGATTCCATTTTTATCAATACAAATCCAAACGTGACTTGAACCGCTCCTATTCAATGTTAAAATCTTACCTGTGTTGCAGCCGCCTAACCTGCCTCAATATTTCCCGGCACAGCTGACGCTAATGGGAGGCATGCTGCGTCGCGCAAGCGAGCGTCTTTAAGTGGAAGAAGGAGGAAGGAGGTCATCTTTTTCCTGTGCAAAAACAAAACTTCAGCAACCCGCTGGGCACTTAAGACGCAGCATCACTAAGATCAACTTCACAGCGCCGGATGAGTAATGTGGCGGCGCGGCCTGGCTCTTATCCACTCATCACTGTGAGCTTTAAGGTGAGACGGCAACAGACGCTATCTGGCTTTGTTTTCTTCTCACACTTGGTGTAAGCAACAACGGCTGCAGTAAAAGGGATTTTCCTTGCACACAAGATAAAGACAACACATTCTGATTGCGCATCTGTACTGTACAGATGACGAGCGATTCATTGCTATGCTTTTCAATTTCATTTTTATATTAGTTTTAAATTGCAGGCAAGATGGCAGGTAATACTGTCTGTGTAGATGTCGCACAACTTTCCATAGCTGAAGTCACGTTTTGGACTGAGAGGGGATCAACAGCGCCCCTGCTGGTGGGGACAAATAGTGCACTCCTTTTTTCTTTTTCTTTTTGCTCAGTTGCATCAAGATGTGATTGCTCAACAGTCCATTCCGTAATATTGTCATTTTATGAGAAATTCACAGTTTTACAAGGGAAAAAGTACAATAAAAAAAGAAAACACCAACTGTCACAATATAAATAATGACAATTTGTTATATCATGTTACGGATTGAAAAAGATAAGTCGCAATATGAGTTTCATAAAGAAAGCAGTAATTTTATAAGAAGCATCCCAAATGTTAAAGGTTTTAAAGTATTTTAAATGACAAGTCATATTTAAGCAGAATTAAGGTGTACTCTAGGGGGGGGGTTTAAACAATTCAGAGTTTTTTTTATGATCATGTTTATAAGAAAGTAGTATTAATAACAATAAAGATATTTAATTCGTGCAAACATCTCAAGTTAAAAATACTGCAATTTTCTGAGTAAAGTCATAATGTGAGAAAAGTTGCAATTTTATAAGATAAGGGTAAAATTATATGAAAATCAAATGTATTACTCTGGCCATGTGCAAACAAAACATTGATTAATGCCCTTGGAAGAATGTTTACACTCGGTTTGAATGGACAATAATTGGAATGTATAATTATCACATTCTACTTAAATGTTGTTCATGTGTCTTTTTGTTCCGCCTGACTGTTGTTGTTTTTTTTTTACACTATGTTCAGTGTCCTTGAGTATCAAGAAAGAAATACAATTATGACTTATTATAAAAATTTAATAACTTGTACAATAATGACAATAATAGATTTTTTTGTTGTAATTCTAAAGAACTGCACTGCCACACTGGGAGGCGTTTGTCAATATTTTGCATAGTTGAATAAAGTAAGCAAAATATTAGAAACAGTACAGTTCAGCACAACGCAAGTAGTAGTAGTACATTCTTAAACATTTTTAAATTAATACCAGACAGTGTTGAGGAAAGAGCTTGTAATCTCATGTAATCAATGAATATTTCTTCTTTTTCCTTTTTTTTCTTTTAAATTTCTCAAGTGCCGACGTGGCCATATCTGCTCATCTTAAGCAGAGTTTGGACCCCCCAACCTGATCGCAATCAGAGCCTGACGGTAATTAATGAGGTGATTAATTGCTGGATTGATCCTCAGATCGATTAAAAAAAAAAAAATAAAGCCTTGTGGTGGAAATTTTAAAAAAGCAGGAGTGTAATCGCTGAGATGTTTCAGCGCTTTAATTGGATTCTGATGTCCGATCTGCTGAGGATGTCGTATGAAATATGCATGCGTGTCATTGTCAACTTCAAGAAAGTAAGTGCAGACTTGAATTTCACAACAATTTGGATAAAAAGCAAACAAAAGTGTGGCCCCTGCAAAAGCCGATGATTTCACATCCAAGCGGCAGGCAGTAAATCACACGTTGGGTGGGGGTGGGGGTGGCGGTGGCGGTGGCGGTGGCGGTCCTCGCGGATCTTGGGTGCTGCAGAAGGTGACCCTGAGATCCAGGCGGCCTTGTTCATTTAGACAGGCTGCGAGCACGCCGCTGACAGCCAGCAGCAGAGTGGAGGTGCACTCCCGGGGAGGCGCAATGGAAAGAATTTAGATGAACGATCTACACCAGGGGTGGCCAAGTTCGGTCCTCGAGAGCCCCTATCCAGCCTGTTTTCCATGTCTCCCTCCTTCAGCGCAGCTGAATCTAATGATCAGCTCATCAGCAAGCTTTGCAGAAGCCTGATAACGATCCTGATCACGAATCGGGTGTGTTAGTTACACAGTACAGCACACGTTGATAATCTGCTACCCGGGACCGAAACCCTCATTTGGACCAGCACCATATTGGCATCCAAATCTCGGAAACAAAGTGCGTAAAAATAGTTTAAAGTGAAATTATATATTTAAAAAAAATTGAGTGAAATTGAAAATTATTGCTTTTATTGTGAAAATACTTTTAGAAAAATTGGGTAAGAAAATGTCAAATGAAATCACTCTGTTGCACTTGATAAAAATTTAGTTTTTTTTTTTTTTTTGACGCAAAGATTATTATTTTTTTTAATAATTAGGAACTGACCCATATGGAATTGGCAGAATAAAATCCAAAGGCCCAATTAAAATAATGAATTAATAATAATAATAAACATTTTTAGTAAGGTTTTGTAAGTTAAAGGGGAAGTCAAACATTTATTGGCAATAATCTCTTATATATGACATCACTAGTCTAAACAAGACATTCTGATTCTTATTAAATTTGTGGAATATGAGTTATGCAGCAAAATCCAGACATTTTTATCCATCTCAGAGGGCTGGCCATTTTGCCACTTGCTGTCGATGACATCACAGTTGCTCAGTCAGGTAACGACCAATCATAGCTCACCCGTTTCCTGAATCTGAGCTGTGATTGGTTGTTACATTTTCACTTGACAGCAAGTGGCAAAATGGCTCATATACCACTAACACAATATTAACCAAAATACCATATTTAGACTAGTGGGGCTGCAAAGAACATATTGTCAAGATTTTTTTTGGTTTTATTTTTGACTTCTCCTTTAAATTGTGTAAACTGAAAGTGCAGCATGATAACACTTTTCTTGGACAGCCTATTCACAAGTAAAAACTCACAAGTATTCATATACTTATTAATCTATAATAGTAAAAAAAAAAAACTGAAATCTTTCTGTCCATCTGGTGACATAGTACAGTCAAATCAAGCTGCTACATCTCGTCATATTGTAACAATTGAAGCATGTTATTGATAAAAAAAAGCAATCTGGGTTGGGGAGCGAAGATTCAAACTTTCTAATTCCGCATGCCACAATTGAGCCCATGTGGAACACAGTCAGACCAGAAAGAAACAGAATGGAAAAAGGACAAGCTTGACCAAGCAGCTGCAATATATATTTTGGAGAAGACCCAATCTAACTTTCAAGCGACAGTCATGAATACGACTCCCCTTACACTTGTGGTGTGTAATGTACTTTTAGGCCACGCATGGTTAGCGCTATTGGTCATTTCAAGGCAGAGGCTATGAAGCCAGAATGGAGTGTAGAAAAAAAAAAAACATGTACTGACATACAAAGTACAGTGGTGACTTGAGAGTGAAGTGACTCCACATACGAGTTTTTCAAGATACATGACGTTTTTTCTAATGTACAGGGATGTGATTTTTCCGCTAATTCGCGGAATTCCGCTTTTTTTTTATCTCCCTCCAAAAAAAAAAAAAATTCTGATTTTTTTTTTTTTTTTTAGTAGTTCATTGTGTATGCACATGACTCCGACAGATAACATCTTCTGCTATAACAAAGACATTTGTGGTATGCTCTAATATGAGTTACTTTTCATTTGGTCATGATACAATTATTTGTTCATGAAATTTGAACTCTTCAACATTATTTATGTGTTAACTTAGTAATCACATTAGTTAGATATGATGATATTCTCAGTGATAGTTTTTAAAAGCAAAGGCAGTCCAATGTTTTTGAATGTGACTGATTTTGAGTTGACTAAAACTGCCATTTTATATGGGATAGTTCAATATACATTGAAAATTTATGCTGTTGTTTTGTCTATTTCTTTGTCATGTCAGTGCATTGAAAGTACTTAAAAACACGGAAAACCCATGAGCTCCGGCCCTTGTCCCCCCACCAGGGCACTGCCCTGGACCTAGCTGGGTGCCGGCGGCCCCCAGACCCCCGGCGCAAAATTTTCAGATAATTTCACTTTGGTCAAATCACATCCCTGAATGTATATTTTTGCTTTGATTTTCGAGCAAAAACTTGCGATACGAGCACAGGATTAAAATCAACTCAACTTGCTTCTCAATACAGTAGCAGCACTTTACAAAAATGTGAACATTTATATTTTGAAAGAGGCTTTGAGACGTTTAATTACATTCACATTTGGAGTTCAATACTGTCAAAAATTAATAAAAGAAGAATGAAATACTTTGTTTTTAAAAGAAGCACATGGCTTAGCCTTTAGTCTGCTAGCTTAATGCTAACACTAACGCATGATGGGAAACTCATATTTAACCCTTTAAGCAACTTAGAGTTCAGTAACACATTTAGACATTCATTTCGGCATCAAATCTAAACTATGTAATTAGTGCATGTTTTAATAAAGTACAATAAAAAATGTTTTGGGGGGAAATTTCCTGGTTTATACATTTACTACAGAAAAAATGTTTTTTTTATATATTTTTTAAATTTATTTTATTATAAAAAATTATATTTTATCTTGATATTATAATTTCCTTTTCTTTAGATATGCCCTTCATCTTTTATCAAATTTGTTGATTTTCCAGACAACAAAGAACTTTTTGTCGCCCTATAGACACACGCCGTCAAACAAACACAGTGCAGCTCAGCTTCTGGCTAACGAACTTCCCGTCTAGTGACACGCTTTTGGCAGTCCGTCAAACTTGTTAACTCAGTGAACCTGAATATCAGTACTTGAAAGTGTTCAAATAACAGAGTGATGTGTTGAACAGATGTTTCTCCGTCTGGCAATTTGCTGTCTCCAGGCGGTGTTTGTCTATGCCCCCCCCCCCCCCCATGGGAGACCACCCACCACAGCTCCTGCGAAACATTTACTTGACAGCTGCCACGTCATGCCAACTGCGCAGCATCCTGAAAAAAAGCCAGTCAGACACATGGAGACTACATTTTTACAGCTACTACTTAAATTAATTCTTTCACAAATGCTCTTGGGAGATAAAGGCCACCGTACAGTAAGGAAATATATGCAATACATATGTGATTACATTCTAATTCTAAAAATCTCCCTATTAAGTCTTAACCATGAAATATGTGAGAGAAAATCCTGATTATTTGTAAATAGAGTCCTTTTGAACAAACAATGATCTCTTATACTCTGCTACCACCTGCTGGCCGTTTTTGTAATAACTACCATTGCTTCAAGCATTCTCTTCAGTTCAGAGGCTGCATCAAAGCCTTCTGTATGCTCTAGCATAACCCCCACCCCCCACCCCCGTTGACCCTGAAGTCACTTTTTAATCTTGAGAGGTTTTGCGAGACTTCCTGTCACATTCATGAATTAACTCGGCTCGTGTGTGATGTGTTGATTGTGCAATGTGGCTTCACACCACACACGGTACGTTCAAAACTGTTACTCCCGTTAACTGTAAGAGAAAAACAGTTTTTTTTCTCCTCACGCGTGGTGTCTGTCACAGTTTGGAAGTCGGCTGACAATTTTAATATCTTGCCGTGTTTAAGTGTAAATGTGTGAATGTTGTTTTGTTTTGGCTGCATGATTAATTGGTTGGCGACCAATCCAGGTTAGATACAGCTTTTCTCACCTAGAGAAAAACACGATATAAATGAAGTGCCATTTCCTTCTTATGGCAAAAGATAGGCCCCGGTCCACCCTTGATTGACTGGCGACAAGCCCAAGGTGCTCCTCAGCTCATCTCAACAAACTGTGATCGACTCCAACTCATCCGTGACCATAATGAGGACGAGCGCTGTGGAAAATGGATGAATGGCTTCCTTCCCAGATTCATACACAGACTTCGTGATTTTCTTATCAAGAGTGTGCGGCTTTCCGCGTAAAACGAAGCGGATCTATACCACCCGATGCAATTACTTCCATCCCTCACGATTCCCACAAAGTTTCCCCGAAAGGTCACTTGTGTCCTCCTCGAAATGGAAATCCTTAAGGAGGAGATTTTCTAGCCTTTTGTAACCTTTACACAAGATATTCCGCCAGGTTGACTCATTGCGTGCGGCGGATGCTCCTCGCAGATCTATATTCAACCGTGTGCGTGTGTGTGTGTAATCAATGGTTTCTGGGCGCTTGTCTTGTCTAATCACCTGGTCACACCCATTGATCGTGACAGCTGGGGTCACACGAGCGCCACCAATTACCAATCACAACCGGCCAGCCGTGGTTAATTGTGTGCGTAGCGGCGGACCCGCAGCACCTTGCACTCCTTGGCTGAAATGTCGTAATTGAGATGCCGTGGAAGCAAATGGATGGAGGTTGGCCTGTTTGCGCGTGTGACAGCGAGGGTCAAATGGTACAGCCCCTCCCGGGGGGGGGTCCGCGTGGACCCCTCAGCCCTCCTTACAACACCAATTTGCGCCTCACTTATCGGCCGCGCAGAGCTGGGCGGGCTGTCGCTGCGTTGTGAGGCCTGTGGATGTGTTCAGGTGACATCTTAACTAAGTCTGCTGCTATCAATTAGAGTGAAGAGGTAGAGGAGGGGAGGGGGGGGGAGGAAGTGGGGAGGGCACTGCAGAGAAAGAGGTGGGTGTTTGGAAGGGGAGCTTTGCGACCAAATCACTGACGAGCTGTTTCGCAGCCAGACACGCACCGAGCGTCGCCACCAAACTAGACGAGAAATGTGACCCTCGCCATTCTTATTGGGAAACGTTTTGGAATGATACACGACACATAAAGGTTAAGTGACATTTCAAGATAAACCGAAAAGGCACTATAAGCTTAAATTGACATTATCTGAGTTTTTGACCTGTTAAATGTTTCAGTATTGTAAAGGCCTTGCTAGCCGAGGAGCTAGCTTATCCAACAGCTAAACATTTCTAAACAAACTCCACAGAATTCAGGTGTGCCGTGAAGTTTTATATTTATCTTGTGAAACTGCAACAAGAAGCATACAATACAATCAACATATGCAGTACTACATACACGTAAATTATCATAAGACACCAACTAAATTAGCCTATGCTAACAATTAGCAATCATGATTAGTAATTAGCATTTTACCCTCATAACATTTATTTTTTATTTTTATGACACATAAGCAAAATGAGCCACAATTTGGCTCACTATTGGAAGTTTGATATCTAAGTCATTTCTGAATATTTTATTACTTGCGACCACTCAAAACGTTCAGTGTTTTGGTATAAGAATGCAGATAGCATACAATACAATCAATATATGCAGTACTACAGACACGTAAATTATCGTAAATTATCATAAGACACCAACTAAATTAGCCTATGCTAACAATTAGCAATCGTGATGAGTAATTAGCATTTTACCCTCATAACATTTATTTTTTATTTTTATGACACATAAGCAAAATGAGCCACAATTTGGCTCACTATTGGAAGTTTGATATCTAAGTCATTTCTGAATATTTTATTACTTGCGACCACTCAAAATGTTCAGTGTTTTGGTATAAGAATGCAGATATGGGAAGCACGTAAGTCAGCTCAACCAAAAATGATAATTAGCTCTCTAGCACCATTTGGTGTATTATGGCTTTTATGACTTTTATGAAGTAAAAAAACAATAAAATTCTACGCTTAGTTGATGCCCCAGTGAAGGGATAAATTTGGTTATCGCGGCAAATGCACTCAATGGGCCAAAATTTTGTCATTTTTACTCACGTGTGCTATAAAAATGTGTTTCCCACATATAATAATGACAATAATAATTTAGAAATTTTTGGACGGTGCCATTTTGAACTTCAACATGTTTTGGACAATTGGTTGCAATTTCAGCTCCATCAGCGATTATTATTTTTTTTTTCATATGCTTAATATTTTATATTATTAACAAAATGCCAAAAATTGGACACTTTCCTTACGAGGGTTTGTAAACAAAACATCATCTACAATATGGCTCACATCTACGTGTTGCATGTTCATTACATATAGTTGGCTAACAAATTACTTAAAGATGACGCTTGAACAAGAAAGAACAGCTAGAAAATGTTAGTGGAGTTGTCTGCACGTTTTTGCGAGATCGATACACTTTCGGTTTCTGACTTCTTTTTCTACTACTATTTCTACACCTTCAACCGGGCTTGTGTCTTTGCCGCAACCTGCTGTGACATTCTAATTTCATTGGTGATCGCCCTCCAATTCAAAGATCAAATAACTTCTGAATTTTGCACTTTGTTATAGAACAGCAAGTTGAGCAAAAAGTATGGGAACACGGAACAGTTGGACATTTCGTGGATCCTTTTGGGTAGCAGCGGCGGACTGGATCCGGCTTCATACCCGCAAATGTACATTTCTGTTGTGTAAGTTCAGGTGATGCAACCTGGCATTTTGATTGAAGAGGCCTTTGCTCATCTATGTTTACTAAGTTTGTTTGTTAATAAGCAGAATTACATATAAATGACTTTATTGATTCCCACTAAGCTTTTTGTAGTGTTGGTGCTCGGGCCAAGCGAAAGCCCATTAAGGATTGGTGCGGATCCAGCCATTTTCTTTCACACTGCGAGATTGGACATTTATCAACATTTTCTTTAATTTCTACCTGAATAATGCATGAGTCCAAATGACAAAACACACATAAAAGCAGGTGCCTGCTGTTTCTGAACATCTGGAAACTCATTCTAGTTTTCTTTAGTTTGAAAATGAAGAAATTAGACAGTGGCAATGTCACAGCGATCATATTGTTTACTTCTTTCACTTTATGCCTCTTTTTCAAGCTTTCTCCGCCTCTCTTTGATGCTGTGCTGCTCGTGCAAAGAAATGCCTCATTTTGTCATTTGACTGCTTAATTCAGTAACAATGACACACATGCTTGACTTCTTCCCATGGATCTTAGGTGACACAACATAACCACAGAAACAAAAACACACACAAGGGGAAGTCAACCCCAAAATGTTCTTTCCAATATTATATTCCATGCAGCCCCACTAGTCTAAACATTCTAATGAATCCCCCCATTTTTATCCATCTCAGGTGGCGGCTATTTTGCCATTTGCTGTTGCCTGAAAATGACATCACACTTCTTGAGGGCTCAGGTAACCATCAATCACGGCTCACCCTTTTTCTGTGTTGGTCATGTTGATGTCCGCAAGCTGAGCTGTGATTAGCCGTCGCCTGAGCAACTGTGATGTCATTTTCAGTCGACAGCAAGTGACAAAATGGATAAAAACGGGTGGATTTTGCTGCTTAATAACTTAATTATTTGTTAGAATAAATGTCCATAAGTTATCCCATATTTACTCTTACAGTATTGCAAAGCATGGCTCATGCTCTTGCAGCTGCAAAACAAAAACTGTGCCCTTATCACAAGATGGCGGCTGAAACACTGCGGATGAACTGTTGGACTATTGGAACGTTCAGCACAGAAGGAAGACACGTCTGTATTATTATCTGCACAATGACTCATATCCGTGATGGTTGCTGCTGTGCTTCCCCCCAACTTTTAGAGCAGCAATGACTGTGTAACCAGGGACCGCCCTAAAATAAATCAAAAGAGAGGGCTGGGCAGAGTGGTAGAAGATTGTAACTGTGCACGTCCCTGTCCGTTCTCCTCACGAGCAAAAATAATCTAGGTTTCTTGTCTTCCTTCCTTGTCTGTTGTTTATTAAATGTTCAAGGTTGACTGAACCTGACATTAACGGTCATAATGCTGTATTTAGACGAGTGTAACTCTGTAAAGACATTTTTTTTTTGTGGTTGACTTCACCATTGAAGAGGTGTCGAGTAAATCTTAAGTGAAATTTTTTTTATTTTTTATTGTGTGTTGTTTCAATGAAAAGCTTCATTAAAATGGCATGATAGTGCTCCAAAAATCCATACCAAAGGTCCATGAGAAGGACACAGACCCCGGAGGGCTTCTATGACTCTTTGTCTAGGTGAAGATAATTTATCTTTCTCCTCCTCCTCATTGTAGCCCCCCTTAAATGTATAGACTTTTTGTTGGGGGGGGGGGGGCGCCGTTCAGGCGACGTGACTTATTACAAGACTCCTGCTCAGCAAACAAATATTGTTAGGAGCAAGCGGTGTTTATAATATGAAAGTTGACATTTTAATGCATACCGGGCCTCTAATGGATGTTCCATCACCATCAGGCCCTCCGATATAGATGGATCGCGCCTTTTGTGTTTGGGACAGGCCCTCATCAATCTCAACGACCGCCGCCCCTGCAACAAAAAAAAAGGAGAGGAAAGCAAATTGCTGTATTTTAATTAATGCACTGCCTCGCCTCTTATAGGCTCAGCATCTTTGAGCGTGGAACTGATGAAATGGAAGCCGTGAGAGGCGAGGTGGGGGGGCGGTGGTCTTTAAGTTGCATCCGTCGGCAAACTTTCAAATGAGCGTCAAAGTTAGCCGGCGTGATGGATGAGCGGCGAATGCTGCTTGACATCGCGCTTCTCCCGGTCACCACGCTCGCGCCGTACCTGCCAGGGCCGCGCCATAATCGCATCATTAATGAGGCCCGCAATTAACAATTAATCTCTTTGGATGAGCTTAAGCAAACACGTCGGGCCATTAAAGCAGCAAAGTGTGACATATTTGGTTAGTTCTGAGCGATGTCGGACATGGAGCATGTGATCATGTACGCAACTGTTTGGCTTGCTCCAATGTGATTGTTAGTGTTACAATAAATGTACATAAGTTATCCCATATTTACTCTTATAGTATTGCAAAGCATTTATTAAGCGGTTTAACCTTGTTTAAATTATGTAAATTGAAGTTATCTGTGAAGAGAGCAGAGTCCCGTGAGAAAAGAGCATGGCTCATGCTGCTGCTGCTGGAAAATAAGAACTGTGTCCTAATCACAAGATAGCGGCTGAAACATTTTACGATTGAACTTTGACTTTTGAAACTTTGCAGAAGAAAAACACGTCTGCATTATTATCTGCACAATAACTCATATCCGTAATGGGTTTAATGTTGCTGCTACTCCTATATTTAATTATGACATTTTCAATTAAAATGCCAAGTGGTCCAGTTTCAAGGATCCTTCAAATAATATCAAAATAGCACATTTACTTTTCCTTCCTTTTCACAATATTTATTTGTAGTTTCGCAAATATTAGTTTATGTTCTCACACTGCGTTCTTCTTCATCTCTTATCTACTGTTTGTACTCCTTTGACATAGTGCTCCCCTAGTGTTCAGATGAAGTACTGCCTCCAGTGAAAATTCATTGTTTATTTGTTTATGACATCCACTCAGTTCACGCTTTTGTTGTTGTTGTTGTTTTTATAGCTGTAGTAGTATACACTCCTGCTCAAATGCCCAAGGGTTGGAATTGGCGAAGATTTTAATTTGGCTGTAAATAATACAAACAGGCAAATAATTTCCCTTTAAAGTGCCCCTAGAACCTATCCCAGTGGCACACCCCAGTCTGGTATTTTTTTTTTCAAAATAGCTGAATTTTCTGTATTCTACCCTTAACGTGTATAACAATATGCTGTTTTCTACTGTCTGATCCATTTGAATGATACACAGTAGAGTTCATTTCTTGCAAAGTTGTGGGTGCCCTATCAATAGCATGCACATATGTTGCTGTGCTATGACCCACCATGCGTGTCCCCTAAGCTCCGATCAATACCACCAGCAAATTGTACACCCCTGCAGCCCCGTTCCACCCACATGCATGAACTCTCTAGGGGATTAATGCGTGCCTCTTCAATATCATTATCATACACTATATCCCCTCTTTGAAAAGACACTGTCAGCTAAACTGCCGGAGGGAATTCAATAGATGGGTTAAGTCCAGTACAATGAGACAAGACAGGTAGGTAGTAGCTGAGTTTAAGAGATGGCAATGATATATATATTCACTCCGAATTTTTGCGGGATTTATATATATATATATATCCCATCTATCTATATATATATATCCCATCTATATATATATATATATATATATCCCATCTATATATATATATATATATATATCCCATCTATATATATATATATATATATATATATATATATATATATATATATATATATCCCATCTATATATATATACCATCTATATATATATATATATATATATATATATATATATATATATATATATATATATAGCACGGTGGTGACTGGTTAGCACGTCCGCCTCCCAGCGCAGAGGACGTGAGATCGAGTCCGGGCTTCGGCCTTCCTGGGTGGAGTTTGCATGTTCTCCCCGTGCTTGCGTGGGTTTTCTCCGGGTACTCCGGTTTCCTCCCACATTCCAAAGACATGCATGGCAGGTTAATTGAATACTCCAAATTGTCCATAGGTGTGATTGTGAGAATGGTTGTTCGTCTCTGTGTGCCCTGCGATTGGCTGGCAACCAGTTCAGGGTGTACCCTGCCTACTGCCCGAAGCCAGCTGGGATAGGCTCCAGCACCCCCGCGACCCTTGTGAGGAGAAGCGGTCAAGAAAATGGATGGATGGATGGATATATATATATCCCATCTATATATATTTTTCTATATTATCTATTATATATAAATCCCACAACAATTCGGAGTGAATCAAATCAAGGTTGGAGTGAATCGTAATTGTATCATAATAAGTGCAAATTGTCATTGAAGGGAAAAATATGGTACATTGTGTCATTAATAGAATGAGTAATCTCGTATTAGGAGTGTATTCTTTCAAAATTGTTTGGAATTGTGTTGTAATTGGAGCGAATTCCATCCAAGTTGGAATTGATTGGATGCAAGTCTTTTGAAACCTGTTGTAAGTGGAGTGAATCGTGTCATAATTTACGTTTATCGTGTCATCATTAGAGTGAATTATTTAATACTTGGCAAAACTCCTACTAAAACTGTAACGGTAGGGAATCATATCCTAGTTAGAGTGAAACTGATTTTCTGTAATTGAAGAATTTAATTGGAGTGTAATTGGAGTGATTGTATTTAAAGTGTGTTGTAACGGAATTACGGTGATTTGTAGCATAATTGGAAAGGTGATGTCTTGCCATCCTGGTGTTGCGCTGGTTATTCCAAGTCATTCTTTATTGCAGACACAGGTCCATATAAAATAAAAAATGAAAGAAAAAACACAGGGAAAAAAACAGTTGAATTAACTTACTTTAATCCATTTTCCGGTATTCATAAAAAACATCAAATGTCATGGAGAGTAACCCTGTGAGATGTTCCATTGCTTACATAAAAAAAAAACATGTGGGATGAAGAGCGAAGTGAGGAACGAGAAGGTGTTCACCTTGAGAGCGGCCATCCATTACAAAAAAAAAAGGCTCAAGCTCGCTCTGTCACGCTGTCACTGAGACGCCACCTCCTCACCAGCCGAAAGGTCACCTAGCGCTTCACTGCACTGCACTGCACTGCTGTATACACGCTGCTAAACATACACACGCACACACCACTTTTGCCACCATACATGTCTTTGTCCGTAAGGATATTTAAATCGACGTTATATTGGGTTCTTCTATACTTACAGCTATATATTCTTTATCCTCTGCAAAGACGTAGCACTACTGTAACTTACTGAATTAAACCCATTTCTCAAGACTCCAATGAACTGTATATTTTTTCCTTTCTTTGTGCAATCAATTTATTCCAACTTATTTACTGATTCATAGCAAAACATGCATAGTCTCTTGTAATCTTTGTAACCAATCCGTCTTGTATTTATTTATGCTCAATACGTCCACGCCGGATCACGTTTTCATGCCACAATTATGGCTTCAATCGGACATGAAAATGCAGCGCAGCAGTTAACATACCGCTCGTTAGGCGGCTAATTAAAAGTTGCCATGGCGACCATTGAACAAACGACGGTCATGGCAAGGGGTTGACTCACAAGAAAGGACCCACTGGGCTGAGAGAATCAAAATTTTCCAATGACTAATAATGTCAAGGCATACGCACATACAGTTTGAAATGTATATACTTTACCATAAATATACTATTTTGGAGCTTATATTATATGCCTCAAAGGTCAGTGTGATGACTCGCGTCTTTCTTTCTACTTTTATTCAACGGGTGAGTCATTTGACTGTTTACATTTTGTCTCACTTCTGTCTTTATGTTAGTTTGACGTTTTAGTGAACGAGTGCGTATTATTAAATTATATTGGATGAGTAGTTTTATTTTGCCATACAATATTAAACTTCTCTTTACATTCTCAAAATATACTTATGAATGTAAAGGGTATGTGTCTATTCAAAGGGTGAGCATTTTTACCCTTTTATTTTATAGTATTATTTTACAGTGTCCTCGGAATGTTTGACGTCTCTATGTCCTTGTGTGGCATGCTATTCAAATGATGAGTAGTTTTATTTTAGTTTGTTTAACACTGGTTAAAGTCATGTCAAATCATAAATTTGTTTCTGTATAAACTATACTGTATATGCTTGAATCTATCTAATCTACTAATTAGAAGACATTTTAGTCATAAATGGTCAAATAAAAATATATTTTTGGGGGAAAAAGTGCCCAATGGTGCATTTAAAGGTCACGCCCTCTGCATTTGAGAGACAATGGCTTGATTTCTCCATTTAAAAAAAAAAAAAAAAAAAAAAGTTCAGGCTACATTTTGTATACTTCTTTTCTGTTAATTCTCGGCAAATTTACAAAACATGTTTCAATTATTTTTCTTGAAAGGGTCTATAATGTATTTTTATTAGGGGAGTCAAAATTGTTGTGTTAATTTTGAGGTAATTTAAAGTTCCTTTAATGACACAATTTTTTTCAACGTGTGATTAATGACCGCCTCTTACTTGGAAAGCCTGTACTGGGGGAATTCCCAGCATACACGTCCACTTCAAAATTGAGCAGTAATAAACGTAATAATAATTAGGGATGTCCCGTTTGTAAAAAAATAAATAAATAAAAAAATAACCCTAAACAAACTTTAATTTTAACTAAATTTGATGAAATATTATGAAATTACTGTATCAATGACTAACACAATGCAGCCATATTTCCATTAGTTTAATTTTCCCCCCAACTTTTAGAGTATGAAATCTTAGAAAAATTATTTTTTTATTGTACATTTACAACATATATAAAATTTGCGATTAATCGTGAGTTAACTATTGAAGTCATGCAATTCATTAATATTAAAAATTTTAATTGCCTAACACCCCTAATTTTTATACTTGTATGACCATTAGGAACATTCAAACTGTTACTTAAAAACTTGTCACACCCCATTCTTTAATCACACTTTATGAGCATTTTCCAGTAGTACTTGTACCGTTCCTTTTTGTCCTCTTTATGGATTGAGTTTTCTTTTTTACTACGTGACATTTTTAAGTCTGTACAGAAAAAGAGGCCATTATGTTGTACAAGACGTGATGCATGGAGGCGATTAAAAATGGAAAAGAAAAGGTAGAAGTAAAAAAAAAAAAGAAAAAAGTCTTGCATGAGTGTCAAGCGTGACAGCGCGGACATCATCACCACCGAAGAAAAGGTTAATTGTGTCTAACTTAGGACTGTTTGCATTTTCTCTCATCGTCCACCTGACCTTTTTATTTGGCGCCTAATGAAACCCTGTGATACATCCGGATGACACGCCTCCGTTGTCTCTTTCGTCCACGCCTACGTTGCGCTCGGAAGTCCACATGCCAGCCCCGCTGTGTGGTGCACTCTTTCTTCCCCTGGCATTGCCGTGCGCCTCCCTCTTTTGTGGCCCTGGGTATTAATAACAGTGACACTCCAAACAGCGGAGATAAAGGGAAACGAAGATGGGAACCGGAGTCTCAATATGTGCACTTCATCATATGTCAAGAGGCGGAAACAAGGCGAGGGAAGATGTTGCAAAGTTGTACGGAGCAGCTGGAATGGCTACAAAAAAGACCTCCTTTTGCTTACAGTATCTCACACAAATGAGTACATCCTTCACATTTTTGTAAGTATTATATAGATATCAATGTCTTTTTTTTTTTTCTCAGGAGAGCTCAGTATTGTTCATTCGATTTGACATCATCATTGCTCTCCTTTTTTAAAAAAAACAAATAAATTAAAAAAATTTAATAAATGTTTTTTTTTTTTTAATATATATACATATACACACATATATATATATATATATATATATATATATACACACATATATATATATATATATATATATTTGTATGTGTGCGTGCGAGCGTGTGTGTATTCATCAGTTCATCTAAAGCCCATTAAAAAAAAATCCCATACTAATAATATAATAATAAATTGCTAAATGCAGAAACATCAGTAACCAGAATTAGGTAAAAAAATTCTATATACGTAGACCATGTTTCTATAAATTTTGATATTTGGTTTTTATTTGAGGCAGATATTTTTTCCATTAAAATGTGATTCATGAGGAGGTAGATATCAATGTCTAAAGCACTGTCAACAAGAGTGAGTACACCCCAAAGTGGAAATGATCCGAACTGGGCTAATACCAAGACCTGTTTTGATAACTTGGCACAACACCAAAAATAGAAATTATTGTCGTCCTGTTACCAAAACATCCGTTTTCTTTGCCTTTGCGCTGGAGTCCTTATCACTCGTGTTCGTGTTCCTCATTTGGCCTGTTGAGGCTGTCTCCATGGCAATGAGACGATATGTTGACATGCCAGCTGACTTGATCTACATTTATAATTCCACACAATTTAGTACAGAGCTTGAGCTTTGTGTTTTCCCTCCGCTTCCGTGTTTCGTTCTTTCTTTCTTTCCTTCTTTCTTTCTTTCTTGCTAAGAAAGTCAGGGCGCTGAAAGGTGACCCGCCAGGCTTCCCGTTGTCTCCCCCGTGTTGTTGTTTTCATGGTTCTTGGGCAGATTGTGACTGGGGAAATCGCCCTTTTCGGAATCAATATTCTGAATCTGAAAATATTCTCTTCACACTAGATAGATTCCCTCATTTATTTTGCCTAGCTCGTACAGAGAAGAAAACAAATAACTGGACATGCAAAATGTCGCGATTTGAAAAAAAAATGCTAAATTCGTATTTTTTACAACTGAAAAGTGTTTTTTTTTTAAGATTGGCACAAGACACATATTCACCACAAATTATTCTTGTTGCTGATTTTCAACTCTGCTTGTCCTTCTAACCCACCAGCAAATTTGATGAAAGAAGCAGGATACGGGACTGGTCGCCAGCCAATCATGGGGCACACATAGACCTACGGCCATTCTCACTCACTCACATAGTCTTTACTGAAATTCTACATAGAAAAGCTTTCGTCAAAGTTTGAACCCAGAACCTCAATTGCGAGGCAGAAGTGCCAACCGCGATACCCGCCGTGCCGCCGTCTTACCTAAAACCGTACCTGAAAAGTTAACTTGCGTGTAACTGTGTGTAGGAGTAAAGCTTTTCTTCCAGCAAGCTTAGGTTTGTTTTGCAGCCATTGGAGACATTCTAAAAGTTGTCGGGAGGCTGACATTGCGCGAAGCCCTTTTGATTCAAGCGCAGTGTGAAACATACACGAGTTGTTTTGAAATATAATTACAGTCCCGCGCTGCCATTGTGCTCTCCTCGTGTAATCGCTTTTGCAGGAAGGACCGTGACAGCAAAGAACATGACTTTGACTTCCCGCCATGAGTCATCTATTGCAATCTCGAGCCAACCGACCAGCGTCTGATATTATTCCTGCTCCCATCAGTGCCGTCGTCCAGCTAATAAGCCGCGCGCCACCTTTCATTTCCACCGGGGTTTGCACATTTAAATCTTCCATGAACCCTTTTTTTTTTTTTTCTTCCTGTAGCCATCTTTTCTTACATTTTCTTCTCGCAGACAGACTGTTATCAGAAGCAGCTTGTACAGAGCTCCCACCAGTAATTAACAAGCAGAAGCAAAACAGGAAGACGCATTCTTAGTGCCTTTTAATTGGCGCAACATCTCACACTGTGCGGGAGGTGTCAGTAACACCGCCCTAACCCCGCTCACACGCAGTTTCCCCATTCTGTCTATATGCTTGCCTTCAATTGCCACCGGCCAATCAGTAGCCCAATTAGGTGCTTGCTGTGATTTTTGGTGGTGCGGGGTTGCAGGGAGTGAGGGGGGGGGGGGGTAGTTGTTGGAAGGGGTATGCCACACACTTTGCGTCGTTGCATGGGAACAACTGAATTCAGTGAGATGTAAAACTAACTGGGCAGAGTGTACACTAAATGGATGGTACATTGTATTTCCTCATTGAAATGAATGGAAATGTCCTAAAAAATTAATTAATAAATATATAAAACTACTAAAACAACATACACCAAAGGATAATCAATCAGCATGACACCACCCACAACACAGGATAGTCATTGTGATTAAAAAAAAATAAAAATAAAAATCTATAGAACCCACACACTGAATTATTATTATTATTACTATAATTATATAATTATTATTGGTTATTCGCAGCACACACAGCAGCCTTACCGTTATGTTTTTAAAAATCACCTTTAAAACACCCCATACCACAGGATAATTGTTATAACTAAAAGGAAATTAGTCTAGTTAGACTAGTACTCATCTTTAATTAATCTCATTAATCATGTATTAACGCAGATTAATCACACTATTAATTTTGACCGCAGATCATCCTTTTGTTTGACATCGGATAGTTGTGTTAAAAGTAGTGCAGGTTGAGTTTGAGCAATGAACATAACTGCATGTTACAGTATATGACATTTAGAATATTTTTTTTCTAATCAAACTATTGGGGTCATTTTTTTATTTCATTTCAAATTATGCAAGTAATTAATTTATTAGGAAAAGAAGAGGATGAGAGTGTGCAGTGGATCAAAACATTTGGAAGACATCCCCATAATATTAAATGAAGAAAAAATTAACACATAATAGGTGCTCTTCCAAAAAATGTTGATAAAAAGCCTTTTTTTCTAATTAAGTGGTTAATCACGATTAAGCAAAATTTGTGATTAAAAAAAAAAGACGGGATTAATCTGATTTTAAAATATTAATCGTTTGACAGCTCTTGTCTTAACACAACCCACGTAACAGGATTTAAAAAAAATCACTCTCAACTTAACACACAGCACAGGATAATTATGTTTAGAGGAGAAAAAAACAATTTTAAAACACCCCAAGATAATCATGATGGCGAGAAAAAAAATCTAGCAAATCACACCACCGGATAATATTTTAACAAGATAATCTCAACTCGTAATCATTCAGAATCGTCTTTTAGAATTCTCCAATAATCTTGGCTGACTTTAATCAGAAAGTGTTGAGGGATGCCTGATTATCGTGGTGTGTATACTAAGCTTGCAATCACATGCTCACAAAGTAGAGGCCCCTATTTTCGTTAATACAACTAGAAATCACACTCATTTATTCCATGTTTGTCCGAAATAAGACATTAAGATGAACGGTCCACTGTACATATTATTAGTTCGTCGTCACAATAAGCTAACTCCTCGGCTGGCCGTAATGGAGTCTTATCATTCGGAGGCAATTTCACACTGTTCCTCCCCTCATTGAACAGCCTGTTTGTTCCACTTCCATTGCGTCCCACCCACCTCACGGCCAGCCTGTGGGACGGACCATGAGGGATGACACTCTTTGCGACTCATTGAGCGTCGGCCGGCTAAAGCAAAGCTCACACACACACATGGTCGCCTCGAGTCATTGATTCTGCTCAACGGAGGAACCGGGATGGGGGGAGACAATGAGGCTTGATAGGCTATCTCCATTTTAGTTGATTAAAACACTTTAAAAAACTTCTGTAAAAACAAAACAAAAACATTCATTCGCATGCTGTCATGTCGAGGGCCGAACTACAGAATAATTTACCATGCAATTTTTTAAATTTTAAAATTTTAAAGCAAACCTAGCACAAAGCCCAGTCTAACTGCACTGAATTTTCTTTCTTTTTTGTATTTTGCTACATTAGCACAGATAGAAGAAGGCATTTTGGAATGGAACTCAGCCGACTTAAGCCAATCGAAGCGGCTCCCCAGAAATTCACTTGCTGTAGTCCGTGCATGAGTTTGGGAAAACCTCCTGACTTTTTTTTCTTTCTTTCAAAATGGTATTGATCTGAATTTGTTTAATTCACCAGGGATGTGATTTTTCCGCTAATTCGCGGAATTCCGCTTTTTTTATCCCCCCCCCCCCCCCCCCCAAAAAAAAAAAAAATTCCGTTTTTTTTTTTTTTTTTTTTAGTAGTTCATTGTGTATGCACATGACTCCGACAGATAACATCTTCTGCTATAACAAAGACATTTGTGGTATGCTCTAATATGAGTTACTTTTCATTTGGTCATGATACAATTATTTGTTCATGAAATTTGAACTCTTCAACATTATTTATGTGTTAACTTAGTAATCACATTAGTTAGATATGATGATATTCTCAGTGATAGTTTTTAAAAGCAAAGGCAGTCCAATGTTTTTGAATGTGACTGATTTTGAGTTGACTAAAACTGCCATTTTATATGGGATGGTTCAATATACATTGAAAATTTATGCTGTTGTTTTGTCTATTTCTTTGTCATGTGAGTGCATTGAAAGTACTTAAAAACACGGAAAACCCATGAGCTTCGCCCCCCTTGTCCCCCCACCAGAGCACTGCCCTGGACCTAGCTGGGTGCCAGCGGCCCCCAGACCCCCGGCTAAATTTTCAGATAATTTCACTTTGGTCAAATCACATCCCTGATTCACCAACCTTATTAGAAAACAAATACCCAAGCTAAGATTCAACCCATTACTTCAGAGGTCAGGTTTCCATTTAATTGTTTCGAAATTTTCAAGCGAATTTACTGAAAATGCTCAAAACGGACATGCCCGTTTCTATCTGTTCTTCTTTTGCGAATATTGAGAGGGGACTCCGCCGCTGTAGAGATGCGATCCACTAGTAATTTAAAAGAAGAAGAAGACCAGGAAGCAACTGCGTCGTGCGATGACATCATAGGAGTTTGCTTTTGTAATTCTTGATAAACCGTAGCGTTTCTTTGCTGTTTTCCATCTAAAATAGCATTAATATTGGCTTCTTTAATTAATTCCCAAAAGATTTCTGTTTTGTCGTCACCCCTAAACATACCTTACTTTATCGTCTGCCATTGCTTTGGGACTACAAACGTACGCGTGACGTAATATTCGGTCAAAATGTACGACGTTTATCCGGTCTTGCCAGCGGTTATTCGGTTTCCATTGCCAAAATACGCATTTTCCTTTTTTCGCTACTCTTCAAAATCCACCCCCTCTAAGCGTAAAAACTTTTTTTTACAAATTTTGGGCCCTTTTTCGAATTCCTAGCATTTCCATTGAGTTTTATTTTCGCATTTCTTGAAAATTTTAATAAAAATACGTGGAAGGAAACCCAACTAGAGTCATGCAACAGACTTGCCAACCTCTTGCACCTGGCCTTGTTTCTTTCTTTTTCTTCTTTTTTTTTTTTTTTTTTTAATAATTTAAAATCCAATGAAAAAGATCATTGTGCAGTGTTCAGGCTTTTTCTCCTGCTACTGCTTCACTCTGGACTTCCCGGCTGACATAATGGATGCACAGGCCTGCAGCCACCACCCCCCTCAACTCATACATCACCGAATAAAGGTTAAGCAACTGAAGCCTCCTCAGACGCCGGTCCCAGCAAAGGGCACATGTAGTGCACTGAAGATGATAAAAACCCGTGCGCAAAGTTTGTAACTCGCAGAGGATGGCAGACTCTCGGTACTTAAGACAAACGAGCTGATTAAAGGAGCGGATGACGTGAAGTCCGGAGGGGATGTTTCAAGCACGTCTGTAGCACTCCAACAACGGCAAGGTGCGAGAAACAAGATGTTGAGGGGGTCGCCGTAGAGGGGAGACAATTTTAGAGAAGGGGATGCTAATTAAGTGGCGCTATGTGACCAACCGGATCCAGCTCAACTTGTTTGTTCTCGGAGCCCCTTAATCTTATTTGAAAATTGAAACGGAATTTGAATTGCCATGTGTCTCCGCGTGGGCATATTAAAATAAGACGGGTAAAAAAAGTCACTTTGAAAATCCTCCATCCTGTTAAAAATGGCCAACGTTGAAATGTCACTTAAATTGAATCAGTGCGCATTAAAGAGATTTTAGCAGGCCAGATGGTCTTTTCCATGCTAGTAATTTTTTTCAGCACTATATGCCCTCACCTGTAATTTTTTCTTTCTCTTTTTCTGGAGTATGTTGAGTTGCGCATTTGACACTATGCTAACAGCTATGTTGCAAATAGTTTTAGTTAGCTTCAATTTTTTTTTCATCGCAACTTTCCTTTTTGCCAGAATTTGTACCCTTTTATGGAGGTGCCAATCAAAAGTAAAAGTCACGTATATCTTTCCAGAAAATTTGAGTTTGTGGTTCTAATACCGTAAAAAGTGAAAAAGTAATTAATTACTTATTTGCTCCCAAATTACGTTCTATTTTAAATGTTTAAGTGCCCCAAAGACGTATTTATACGTTTGTTTTATTTATTATTATTATTTTTTTTTATGCTTGAGCATACAAAAGGCTTTGGTGCAGCCTCTGACCTGAAGATGTCGCTTAAAGCAATGGTAGTTATTACAAAAACGGCCAGCAGGTGGCAGCAGAGTATAAGAGATCAACCAGGGCCATGTTGAAAACAAGCTCTAAAGTTCTGAACAGATTTGTGAATAATGATGAAATTAAGCTATGTTCTAAAACGGAAACAGAAATATATACTTTTTTTTTTCCTCATGAAAGAGGAGACTCTAATCTTTCTTTTGGTAGGTTCCATGTTTTTATAGCAATAGAACACAATATTCTGTGGGCCTTGCAAAATCAGTCAAAATCCAGTAAAACAGCCAGGAGCGTTCAGTGAAAATGGCTGGGAGTGAATGTGTTAACCCCCCTCAATATTTATAATAGCCTGCATTGATAGTTTAAACCATAAGATAAATAGATAGATAAATAAATAAAATTGTCATCCCAAAATACTTTAATCTAATACTTTCAAATTCATTTGACATTATTACCCTTTAAAACAAATGGCTTACAGATGGAAATAATAATAAAACTAATAATAATAATTGCACCAGTTTGATTTCGCAACATGTGAAAATACCAATCGTGAAGAAATAATAAGACCTCTGCTGTTTGTTTATTTTAGCTATTTAACAGCCACTCACCAGAGCAAGACTAAACATTACTACATTCCTGTTAGTTTGGGCTTTAGCACCATCTTTTGGCATCATAGGACATTACAGGAAGAACTAGGATTGGATCCACACAGAGGAAAAAAAAAACATTGAAAATTCACGTTTTGATTTATTAACCATGAATATTGGAGTGGATTTCCTGCACCTCCAATGTATCTATTATTAAATGGTCATACTGTATAATTGGCATTATTGAAAAAAATACCACACTAATCCTGTAATATAATGAGTTACTCTGCAGCGAGCCAAAAGTTGACTGAAACAATATTGTCCAGCAAATAGAGGGGAATTCTGTTTCACTGCACTTGGCCCGTGAGGACCCTGCTTCTAAGGACATTTGGAATTCTAATAGACTTTTTAAAGATCCGGCTCAGAGCCTACCTAACCCACGAGTCGACTTTATATGGATGGCTTTATTGAGCGGGCGATCGGACTATAACAATGGCGAGCAGGTATGACGTTTAAATCCCCTATCCTGCTGAAATCAGCAGACTTAACCGCGGCTGTTGTTCCTCGGGCGCATTCCTGACAGTGAAAAATGTCTTTATTCTTCGTGTGTGTGTGTGTGTGTGTGTAAGGAGGAGAGGGAGTGGGGCAGCTTTGGCGAGTCCAAAGGCAAGCTGCACCGAGAGCTTGCTGCTGCTTACTCGGCCGTAAAGGCCTTGCTCAGTTAGCTTCCTGCCTGCTCTCCTTGATCAATAACTGGAGGCAACAAGATGAGTCCCTGCACATCGGGGAAAGGGAGGGGGAGGCGGTTTGTTCAACCGCCTCCTCCAGCTGCTCCCTCCCAAACTAACCTCCACTCTCTTCTAGTCACATCGCCACAGACAGCAGGCTGGTAGCAGATGGGACGGAAGGGTTAAAGCCCCCGTGCAACCGTTCAGTAAGCACTCAATTGTGAAAGTCTCATAAGATTTACAACTTGCTGGCTCTTATTTTTTATTTTTAATGCTTCCATTCACCATTTTCCTTGCCTCGGACACTGTTTCTAATCGTGCTGATGCGAGCTAAATATGTACCGCATGGTTTTAATGGGACTTCAGGCTGGATTTAACTGCTCGGTTTAAACGATAAAGGTTTGATTTCTTTGCTCTCAAAGGGCTTAAGTGAGGTATGTGTCTTGGCAGCGTATAAAGAGGAACAAATACATTGATTTTATTGGTTACCATCAGATCGGAATCAAGCCTCTCTCCGAAATACTCTCAGCCATTTTCACTGAAGCAACCCCCTTTACTCCTGGCTGTTTTTCTGGATTTTGACTGATTTTGCAAGGCCCACAGAATATTCTGTTCAATTGCTATACAAACTTGGAACCTACCAAAAGAAAGATTAGAGTCTCTTCTTACATCAGGGGAAAAAAGTATATTTCTATCTGTTTCCGTTTTACAGCAATTAGCATTAGAATATACCTAAGTTTCATCATTATTCACAAATCTGTTTAGAACTGTGGGTAAATCAGCTCGTTTTCAACGTGGCCTGGTGGATCTCTTCTACTCTGCTGCCCCCTGCTGTTTTTGTAATAACTACCATTGCTTTAAGCGACCTCTTTAGGTCAGAGGCTGTATCAAAGCCTTCTATATGCTCTAGCATTATTATTATTATTATTTTTTAAACAATGTATAAATACATTTTTGGGACCATGGCATTATTTATTTATTTATTACTAATAATAATGTGAATGTTACTCATTTAAATCGATGTGGGGAGGCTCAGCTCCGCTCAAATAAATACTACAGAATGTTTAATACTCAGAGGTAAAAAAAAGAAAGAAAGTACTTGCATACATTATAAGTACAAGTAATACACATACTTATGTAAAAGAAAAAAAATGGAACTCCAGTAATTAAGTGAAACAGTACAGAGTCTGAAATGTACTTAAGCAAAAAAGTGCAAATTATGTTTTTGTCAAATATGCACAGTACGATCCACAGTACGATCCCCAGATTTATAAATCTTCTCTGCAAATGCTTTCCTCTTTTCTTAGTCTACATAATATTCGTACTGAGAAAATCACATTATTTCGAGTGCTAGCTTTTATGCTGTCAAACCGTCTTCCCATAGCTAACGTTATGACTGAATAACAACAAATGCTCAATCAATGGAAATAATGAACCTTTACAAAGCGTGTCTTTTCAGTTTGCATGGAAAATGTTTGAAAGCCTCAAACTGGTAGTTTTAGCACAAGACATCTTATTGAATTAGCCATGAACCATTCTTAGTGCAAACAAACATAAAAATAAATACAATAAAGCTATTAATTGGGGAAACTGTATCTTGCCTCTCTGAATCTGTTATACAACAGACATTTGATCACTTGGACCTTCTGCCTTGTAGACGAAAAGAGGGAAAAGTTATGATGTATCAGAAACATACAGTGAAGTGTGAACATGCAGGACTGTGCTCAGCGATGAACATCTGTTTTTATGTTTTTTTTTTGTGTGTGTTTTTTTTTTTTTTTTTGCAACAGCTCTGCTCACAGCAGGATGAGCGTGATGGCAGCATGTTGAGAAAAGAGAGACATGAAATCCAATTAAAAAGGCAAGAAAATGTGGACTTATTTGTAAATATGCGGTCGGTCAGCTTGTCACTTTTTCTAACATGCACAGAGTTTAACAAATGTAACGCACCACCTGCCATGGAAATAAGCAGAGCACAAGTGCTTTAATGTGGACTCTTTCAGAGTGAGTGTTTTTTTTCAAACCTGAATTCACCTTTTTATAGCCAACATTTGAACCACCCCCCGCTGGGCTTTTTTTTTTTTTCTTAATCAAGCGTAACGTTCAACCACTTTTCAAGAATGTAATTAACTATAATTTGACGTTTTAATCCAGAAATAATAATGAGCCTTCCTAAATGTCAAGAGCTCGCTGAAATTGAAAGGACAAATGGAATAAAACCATAAGAATAAAAAGACGGGATGGCAAAGGGAGGAATAGGACAAGTTAAGAAGTCTAAACTGCCTCCTGGTTGATGAATTAACTGATCAAGAGGTGTGTCTTGATTCATTTCCACCCCGAATAGTGAAGATCATTACAGGCCAGCTGGAAGGCACACCTTGGTCCATCACTTTCTCACCATTTCCTATTTACCTCCCGCTGATTTTCTTTCTTTTTTTTCTCCTTCTACCCTCTGCTTGCTTCTTGAGGTTTAATTATGCCTCGGGCTCATTGAGGCCGCCTCTGGCCCGGCATAAATGCATAAATAGTCCGACAGACGGAGGCGTGCGGGTGGACAGACTTGAAGAGGCTTGCAAAAAGAAGAGCGCTGGGTTTGCCGGTCAGTTAGCCGCCTGTCTGCCCGAGTCGTCCTTCCTATTTTGAGCCGCGTAGAGCATGAACTACCTTTTAACACCTGCGATGTAATAGTTGTAAAGGCAGGATGAATTTCAGATGGCGTCGGTATGGCGAGATACGGGCTTTATTTGTATGATCGCTTGCGTGTTGTATCCTTTGGCAGTTTATTGAATATTGTATGGGAGAAATGCCGGTGAGAGGAAGGAGGATGCAATGAGTAATCAATATTACATGAGTTCACTATCAGAGAATACTTATGCTAAAAACAATAGAGATCTGTTTTTTTTTAAACAACAAAAAAAAGTTGAAAGCATGTCTTTAACTCTTTTACTGCCAAAGACGTTAAATGACGTTCTGCAAAAACCTACGGAGGAGCGCCAAAGACGTTAAAAGACGTCCTCCCATTTTTTATTTTTTTTTGAAACGGGTGCTGGGAAGGCTTGCGGAGCTGTCCTGAAAGTTTTAAGCAGGTCTCGTGAGCCTAATGACTATTTTTGGCCCCTAGAGGGCAGCGATGACTCTCTTTTGACAAGATCGGGTGGGCGTCAGTAGAGGCGGAGCTAGAGCGTCGAGCAGGAGATCAGAATGGAAAACAAAGGAAAAATGGCGGCCGGTCGCGAGGAGCTCACGCCAGAGCCGTTTTTTTCAAAGACCAAAAGCATCGCTAAAAGAGCACATTGTTGACGACGATGATCATCATCGATGATGAAGATGATGGTGACTCCGTGGTTGGAAAGCATTGACGCATAGAAGACGTTAGATGGAGCTAGATGGAGGAGGGAACGGGCAATGGCGAGCGTTTGCAAGCAGCTCTACACTTACAAGACAAAAGGCATCGACCAACGCTAAAAGAGTACATTGATGACAATGATGATGAAGGTGAATCCGAGCTTGACGGCGAAATTGGAACCGCTGACGCGGCGGCTATGACGGTGTCGTAACGCGGAGCGCAACCGAGCACGCACAGGCGGACGTTCGATCGGACGACAGAGAGTGCCCCGAGTCCAATGCATATTCATCGGAGGAAGTGTGTACAGTCTGCTACTTGCTTTTTATTCCCTGGAAAAAAAGGCCGTCAAGAAAGTGTAACGTTTGCACGCAAAACGGACCAATGTGAAAGTGAAAGTAAACTGTTGTGCGAGTCCTGGCGTCTTCTTGCACGCAGGAGAGCGTTACAAAAGGAAAAACTGTATTTGAAACATCCACATAATTGTAAGTAGTACCACAGTTGCACACATTTGTAAATAGTTTGCGAAAGTGTTTTGTCAAATTGTTACACTGTTGAATGGAAATAAACGTATTTTGCAATCAAAAAACACTTTTTCATTGTTGGTGAAAGCGTTTTACAGAAGTAAAGCACTATTTAGGTGTTTGTGGCATCATTCATGGACAAAAAGAAGTGTACAATTCACTAGAGTGCATGAAATAACATCGTTTCACAAAAAGCTCTTTTTCTCCGTTTTTTGTTTCAAAACAGAGAATTTCGGTGAAAGTAACCATTTTCTATTGTTGATTACTGAAGAACGGAATAAGGTAGAAACAAACTTTTTTTTCTGATGAAAGATGAGAGTCCAATCTTTCATTTGGTAGTATGTGTGTTTCCATAGTCCAAACACAACATTTTCTGTGGACCTTGAAAGATCACTCAAAATGCTTAAATCGGCTGGCACTGGCGACAACCCGTTTTTGAAAACGTCTGGCAGTCAAAGAGTTAAAAAGTTCAATGAAAACAAATAGCTCTGTATAGTTTTCTACAGAAAATGCTGAATTTCAAATGACATTTCAAATTTGCTGTCGGGTGAGTGTCATTTTTTTTTTATTAGGGATAAATGAAAGTAGTTATCTAAAGCAGTGGTTCTCAACCCCGGTCCTGGAGTACTCCTATCCAGCCCGTTTCCATGTCTCCCTCAGCCAACACAGCTGAGGATCGTTATGAGGTTTCATGCAGAGCTTGCTGATTAGCTGATCATTTCAAACACCTGTGTTGGCTGTTGGAGACATGGAGAACAGGCTTGGTGGGGATACTTGAGAGCCAGGGTTGAGAACCACTGATTTAAAGGGATAGGAGACTCACTCAGCCATTTTTCAGCTGTAAAAGTTTGTATTTTGTCCAGAATAAAAGTTTGTATTTTGTCCAGAATAAATTTGATAACAATTTTTTTTTTTGTATACAATGAATACCTTTAAAAAAAAATGTTTCCACTTGCTGTACCTACTGAAAATGACATCGAATTCATCCTGGGCAAAATATTAACTTTTTTACTGCTGAAAATGGCTCAATGAGTCAAGTATTCCTTTTAAAGGACCAAAGTCAACCAAAAAATAATAATTCTTGACAATATGTTCTATGGAGCCCCACTCGTCTAAACACGATATTCTGGTTAATATTGCATTAGTGGAATATGAGTTAAGCAAAAAAAAATCCAGCAGTTTTAGTTTCATTTGAGGAATCACTCCTCTTAGTTTCTCCCTCCCAAAGTTTCCTTGACCTGGGGTGCTTCTGAAAAGTGACTTGTGCCCGTCCCACTCGATGGACTGTATTAGCTTGAACACAATAGAGAAGAAGACAAGGGACGAGGACAGAACGAATGGCGGTTGGAGGGGGTGGGATTTTGCTGAGATTGATGTGATTGCACGCACACAAGTGAGATACAGGTGCGGGCAATCGCACGCACAAACATGCGCACACACACACACACACACACACTCACCCAGGGTGGTATATGATCCAGAAAGTGTGGGATAATGGAAAAGCCTGGAGGGGTGTGAGGCTTGTGTCTTCTCCATAGCTACAACTCTCCACTGTCCGCTGCCTTGCAATCCATCAGACGCTCCACCACAAAGCCTACAGCCAGGCCTCCAAAATACTCATTAAAAGCAGGGCTTCCGCTAACAAACGGCACGGGAAAGTTCATCTTAGGAAAGCAAAACAGCCACGGCCATAACCCTAAATTTCATGTCAGCAATGCGAAAAAAGAAGAAAAAAAAATACCATGGTTGAAAGCAATTGGAATGCATTTGATGATTATGCATCACAGAATATTTTCTTCAATTAATGGAGGCACTGTTTTTTTTTGTTGTTGTTTTTTTTTTTTTAAAGGAATGCTAGTACTTGCAATTAATTACATTTTTATTTAATTGAAATATTGAACCTGATAATATTTTTCCAATTCTAATAAAACAAAATTTTGGGACAAATGTTGAAGGACAAAAATTAGTTTGGGAAAGATAGTGAATTAAGATATGAATTAAATAAATAATAAAATGATCACATGTATATGTACAGTATATTGAACTTACTTTAACAATCATCTATTTCAAGACCAATTTTCATTACATTTCATTTCTTGACCTTTAAAAAAAAAAAACTCATAATAATGTCATAAAAAAATGATTAAAAAAAATCTAAAAAATAAATAAAATGTCCTTCCATAATGAAAATTCAATTATTTACATTTAATTATGAATCTTTGCCGTTTTATGAATGTACAAATTGTGCAATGCTGTATACTGGGGATGGAAAGTCGACTCTCATGCGATCTTGAGATGCCGAGCACTTTTCCTCGCTCTGCTGCTCAAAATGTATGATGAGTTCACCGTGATGACATGGAATTAGGCCACTTCAATTAGCGCTGCCATCAGTGGCTCGTTAGACAGGTGCGCCATGAAAAACCCTCCAATTGCCGCACAGATGCCGTGAGGGTTCTTCACGTAGTACCTTTTATTCATGCGTGTTTAAGATTGGAGATTGATTTTTTAATTTATTTAATATAGTAATTCTGTAGTATTTGCGGCACATTTTGTTACAGCGTAATTCAAAGAGATGTCAGGCTAAAGTCTGTAATTCGTCTTTGTTAGTCCCAGGAAGGCAAAATTCTATTTCTTTACTTATTTATTGCATGTATGTGTGCTTATACAGAAAACTCTTATTAAACATAGGGGTTATGTATCGAGCTCTGACGTGAATAGAGGAAAATTCGCAAGTAATGGACGCCCCCGAAAAAAAAGTTTCTAATTGCCTAATGAAAAAATAAAAAAATAAAATGATTTCATTCTTAAATACAGTATATCATAAACTATGATCCCAAAACACATATTATTTCAAACTCTTTTGGGAGTTAAGTTGTAGACGGAAATCTGCAGTATAGCTAGACCATTAATAAAAAATAAAAGAAATAATAATAATAAAAAAATAATAATATATATATATATATAGCTTTAAATTCACCATCTGCTTTAATCATTAATTTGGAGTGCACCGTGTTGTGTTGTTACAGTGACTGGTAAACCGATAAAGTCGATTGCGAGGTGTGTAGGTAAAAAAAAAAGAAAGAAAGGCGGCATGCTATTATTGCTATATATTAAAAAAAAAAAGTATTGTATTTTTTTTTTATAAAAAAAGGAGGTTATCGTTTTACATACCTCACTTGCTGAGTGTTCAAATAAGATCTGGAGCTGTGTTGCCCGGAATTTGAACTCATGGGTAGAGCTCTGTGCTCCCAAACCAGAGGGCGATGAGAAAAAATAAAAATAAAAAATTGATCGCAGGAGCAATAAAAGGTTGGTATTAAATAAATAAATATATTTTTTTAAATGTTGAAAATATATATATAAAAAATATTTTACCCAAAAATAAATAAAAGCAATAAAGCATGTCATTATTTGTCAAATAAGACTTTAAAAGAGAGTTATGATTTTTGTTTTGTTTTAAATAGTTATGATATGGTCACCCTCTGTTAAGCTATTAGTAGCACAAAACTAACACTTGAACTTGAATGTGAAAAATCATAAGAACTTTAGTTAGCTTCTACCGAAATGATTGCGGAAGCAAAAAATTATTTGTCAACGTTGCAAGATACAAAACAAAGAGAATAACACTTTTGTTTTTATGACTGTCCAGCCCATATTATTTCTTATTTGTACAATACAAACATCCTGTTTGGATTGTAAAGCTTTATCACAGAACAGTTACTGTCTCCAAGCAGAAAAAGATTTGTACTTTCTACTCATCTTAATGCATTTTTTACGGCACTTGCTCTTCATTCGGATTCCTGGTCAGACATCCACTGCCTACGTCTGCTTTCTGATTGAAATTCAAAAAGTGAGCAAAGGTGTGTGGGAATGCGGCCGGCATGTGAGTTCGGACACACCTTTTGGGTGTGTGTATGTGAATGGAAGAACAGTTGTTTTTTATGTGTGTATCGATCATTGTTCACATATATGTGTACAGTATTTGTGAATGGACAGACATATTGTATGCATGTTATCATACGGGGAGGGGTCAGTGAGCATCGCGATGTTGGTACACAACTATAAGACGTGCTGGTTGGCGGTAGACTGTTTCTTAACAAGCTCCCACAATGCAATGCAATGTAAGAGGGAACCTGGTTTTGTGCAGGTGGGAAGGCGCAGAGGAGCTCGTTATAACCTAAACTGCTCCGCCCTCAGCAAGAGCCCCGTATCCCATCTCCGCCTTTGAATGATAATCAACTCGGTGGCTTTTTTTTTGACTTTATTGTCGACAAGGAGTTACTTGGTGGAAATTGTCTTCTAGCCTGAACATAGTTTTCCGCCCTACCACTTGTTTGTTCATCCGTCTCTGTTTGCCTCGTGATGCTCATGGTGTAAAAATGTCCTCTCCGGCCGACCAAACACATTTAATTGCCGGTGATGTGATCGTGAGATTTCACTTGCAAACTGTGAACAGGAAAGTGTTGGACCATCATTAGCTGATTTTCTTTTTAGCCCATTTTAGCAACAGTTCATCAGCCCACAGAGGTTGTCTTTTTGCAATGTGGAGGACCTTTTAGTCTTCTTGACTTTTCAGAGGTTGCTTATTAATTCATCTCTCCTTCTAATGTTCTAATCTGCTTCTTCTTATTCATATTGTTCATGAAAGTGTGCGCTGCAATTTGCCTTTCAACCTGTTTATTTGGTATTTCGGAGGAGAGGCAGGTGTAAAGTGTCAGACTTTATAGTATGGCGCTTGTAAATAGGCGCATCGTGTACAGTGTTGCCAATTCCCCAGTAAGGAAAGTAGCTCTTGGCGTTAAAGGACATCATCACCTAATTTGCAGAATCAACCATTTGCATGTAATTGTAATGGATGGTGTAGAAGATAGGAATAACAGCGTGGGAGAGAGAAAAAAAGTGAGTAAAAAAACACCCTTTATACGTTTAGAACTCCAAATGAAATTTCTTCTTTTTATTTTTTTTTATTTTGTCTTTGAAATTAGGCCATCACTTCTCAAAATAACTTCATTAAATGCTTTGTCTACAGAGTAAATTCTGTAGAGTAAATTTGACTCTATTTAGAGTAAATTTGACTCTAGAGTAAATTTGACTCTATTTAGAGTAAATTTGACTATTTAGAGTGGGACCAAATAGACTGTTTATTAGAAGAGAGTAAAATAAAGAATTGAAAATAAATAAATAAAAGCCACTCAAGGGTTGATGAACGAACTCACGACTTTCAGCTTGGGAAACTGCCACACTACCACCTCAGCTATGACCCTTCCACTAGTTGGGTTTCTATCAACAGATTTTTTATTCAATTTTTCAAGAAATACAAAAAGACTGAATAGAAACGCTAGAAATTTAAAAAAAAAAAAAAAAAAGGGCCAAAATTTGCAAAAAAAAAGGTTTCATGCTTAGAGGGGGTGGATTTTGAAGCGTATCAAAAAAAAAGGAAAATGTGAATTTTGGCTATGGAAACAGGTTTTGCGAAAAATTGCTGGCAAGACCGTATACACGTCACATGTTTTGACCGGATATTGCGTCACACGTAAGGTTGTAGTCCCAAAGCAATGTCGGACGACAAAGTAAAGTATGGTTGAGGGGGACGACAAAACTGAAATTCTTTTTAGAATTAATTAAACAAGTGAATATTAGATTTTCCTTGTCTGAGTTTTTACTATTTTAGATGGAAAACAGCAAAGAAACACTACAGTTCATCAAGAATTACAAAAGCATTCTCATACGACGTCATCGCACGGTACAGTTGCTTCCTGGTCTTCTTCTTTTAAATTGTTTAAAATATGGTGTATACCGCCACCTACAGGAGCGGAGTCCCCTCTCAATATTCACAAAAGAAGAACGGATGGAAACGGGCATAAGTCGCATGTCCGTTTTGTACATTTTCAGTAAATTTGCTTAAAAAATTTGAAACAATTGGATGGAAACCTGACTACTGTTTGCTTCTATCAAAGAGGAGACCAAAAACATTGTTTTTGGTCTCTTGGAGTTACGAAGATTCCAGCTGACACGAGATATACTAACACACAGCAGGAGCTGCGTGGCTCAAGGTCGTGAGTTTGTTCCTCAACCCTTGAGTGGCTTTTATTTATTTGTTTACTTTTGATTCTTTATTTTACTTTCTTCCAGGTGTAGATATTACTCTAAAACTGAGTCTATTTGATCCCACCCTAAATAGAATCAAATTTGCTCTAGAAAATTTACTGTGTAACAGAAAAAGTCGCTAAGATTTGTTGCTAGTCTCTTTTGATTAAAAAAAAAAAAAAAAGTCACCAAGGCTTTGGAAAGTCACTAATTTGGCAACACGAATTTGGTACTGTATATGTGAATGGGTAGGCTAGTATTTACTTTTTGTATGTAATTATACAGACAGATGTTTACATCATGCATATATGTGACTGAATGAATAATTATTATTTTTTTTAATTTTAGTTGGGCATGTCAGAAAGAGGAGCACAATGGAATGTACGTGAATGGAATGGCAAGCAGTTGAGCTCTAGGTTGCGTTCCATATTTGCTTAAACAGAAAGACGAGCCACGGGCCTAATACTTCAGCAAAGAGTCCATGGGGGGGGGGTTGTAATTGGTGTTCGGGGGATATAAAAAAATAGTAGAGGGACGGTTGGAGGTGGAAAAGAAACTCTTAAAAAAAACAAAACAATCTTCAGTCCCTTGAGAACCTTATGTCAGGGGTCATCTTTGACTTGATAATCTTGCTTGTCTTGGCCACACTGGGCAAACGCACACAGAACACACACACACGTGCGCGCACACACACACACACACACACACACACACAGGCAGCCAAGAAAGGGAGTCCCAGGGGAGCGTAGCTACCTGTCACAGTGCCTACATATACCTCCAGGCTGCTGGCTGCTGAGGGGTGGCGGCTTGTCACCGTGCCCGGCTACGAAGTCACCTTTCGGGGATACGAATCTTAATAAGGTGGGGATGAAGGAGGGCCGAGCAGATGCTTGTGTGTGCGCGAGAGATGGAAAGTTGCAGAGTGCCGACAGGTCCTGTTTGCTTCCTGCGCGCCTGATTATTTTGGGAAATGTAGAACAATGGCTGCTTGAACTTGCTTTTATCGCCTCTTTATCGATGCAACCACCGTGAACCACAAACAGGCGGCTGACAGCAGTGTCATTTGAGCTAATATTACCTCTGACAAGGCTTAAATAATCGTCATGTAAAATGAGCGGCGGTTTCTGGCATGAGCAATATGTGCGCCCCCCCCCCCCCCAAAAAAAAAAAATTGCAGTGTGAAATGATTTTGTTTTGTGTAAACTATTTTGACCGATAAAGCATTTCAAAGGCTCACATTTGTCTTTTCTGAAAATGTGTACTTTTCGGGCTGTTCTTAAACGATGCCACTGACTTAAGGAACTCAAAATCCAGTAATGTGACTACAAAAGCGAAATCATCCCCTGAAGTCTTTCCAAGAGGAAGAGATCGAAAAAGAGGCATGCATTTGAAGCAGAGCTCCCTTGTTGCTCCGAGACTTTAAAAACAAACCAGAAATATTATCTTCACTTAAAGCCCTCCAGCTACCGAGAGCTACAATCACGTGGCGCAACCAAGACATGACCACAAAGCGTGCTCATAATTTGAGTTTTTTTTGTTTTCTCTGAAATTTTTGGTTGAATTCTAAATTTGACATTTGGAGTGCTCGACTTTGGAGTTTCCACTATATTATATGCTATACTATATTATTTATTTTAGGGGTGTCAAAATTAGTGCATTAATTTTGAGTTAATTTAAAGTTCCTTTAACGCCACTATTTTTTTTAACGCGCGATTAATGACCGCCCCCTACTTGAAAAGCCTGTACTGGGGGAATTCCAGTCGCAACGCAGCAGAAACGTCCACGTCAAAATTTTGCAGAAATACATTTAATACTTATGCATATACTTGTAGAGACTGGAGTCAAGTTTTGTTTTACAATTTTAAAAATGTGCAGAATTTCACAAGTTAAGTCCTGTTAAAAAATAGATAGCTCTTAATATGAAAAGAAAAATGCACTGAGCTGTCCCCAAGGTCTTACAAATGCAATTATGCCATCTAGTGGCAGTAAAATGACTAACAAATTCAATATCACACTCGTTTTTTACAGTGCATCTTTTTAATTTTATCTTAATTTGATGAAATATTATGAAATTACTGTATCAATGACTAAAAAATGCAGCCATATTTCCATTAGTTTAATTTTTCCCCACTTTTATGTTAGCAAGATAATGAAAACCTAGAAAAAATATTTTATTGTACATTTACAACAGATATAAAATTTGTAATTAATCGTGAGTTAACTATTTAAGCCATGCGACAACACAAATAAATATCACACTCCTTTTTTACAGTACAGTACATCTTTTTAATTTTAACTATTTTTGAGTTATTATGACTTTACTGTATCAATGACTAAATTATGCAGCCATATATTAGTTAAAAAAAACAAATCAGGTTAAGAAGAGTATGAAGACTTGGAATTTTTTTTTTTTATTGTACATTTAGAACAGATATAAAATGTTTGATTAATTGTGAGTTAACTATTCAAGTCATGCAATTAATTAAATCCCCAATTTATTTATTTATTTATTTATTTAAGGAAACTCAGCATTGAAATGATCCAAGCCAAATGTAAAAAAGTTTGTTTTTCCAGAAATGCGGACAGGTTGATGACTTGGATTTAGAGACGCATTAGCACATACTGGATGTTATGTGTACAGCCTCGGTGTGGCTGGTGTTTGATGTATTAGTGGCATTTCTTTCTTTTTTTTGCCGGGTGGCATTGATGTTGTACATCATCTGATTTGGACACATCAGTGCCTTGTGAGTTGAGGTCACAGTGAAACGTAAACACCGACACACATTCACAGAGTACACTGAACTGGATCGATCACCATGCAGTCGTCTTCGCCTGTGTTTTTTTTATTTATTTTATTTTTTTTAAATAAGCCCTGATCAATATGTGATGCAGTCTAATTTTTTTAGTAGGTACTGAAAAGGATAGCCAAAAATGTGTGGCCTCGTTAGAGTGCCTTGTTGCGGTGTGACCGGTTGGCATACATTCAGGCCGGCGGATGCTCTAAATATCACCATCAGTGATTTAGGTCAACATTGGATCATTCAGAAATGCTAAGAGAACTTCGGGAGTCAGTTGGCTGCACTGAGAGAAAATGGGGTGAATAATTTAGCATGCCCTGCTTAACAGTTATGTATTTGTAAAACCAAAGTTTAAAATATTGTTTAAATTTTGTTCCACTTTATGATTGTGTCCCACTTGGTTTGGATTCTTTAGAAAATAAATAAATCAAATTTTCTATGTGACAAAGCATTAAAAAGTTTAAGGGGGTAATAGTTTCGCAAGGCGTTGTATTTTCACAGCTCAAACATTTAGCGATGATTTTTAACATCTAAATTATGTAGCCCTAATATAAATACAAGTTCCTGTTTTTGAGGTTGTGTTACCATATTCCCACTAAATATCACTCCAACATGATCCGTGCCAATTCCCACACTCCCCCCCCCCCACCCCCCACCCCGCACCCGTCCACACGGCGACGCCGTCACACACGATTCTGTCCATGTGCACGTTACGCGCCGTCCTGACGCGCGTCATCCCATCCAATTATTCCACTTCTCCCCGTGCTCCCCATTAGCGCTCCTCTGCCATTCCCTTGTCCTGCGACAACACATTTGAATGACAATGCCGCACACCGTCGCTCTCCATTCTGGAGCCACCTGCAGAAGAAGGGAAAACAACACTGGCTGCTTTCATACAGCCGTTGTGAAATGACTATTTCCACACACAAAAGGGCTCCATTACTGCCAGCTGACCTCTCGGCATTATACTCAACAACCCCCCCGATAAGATATGGCGGCGTGTGTGGATATGCTTTGCGGTGTGTTATTCCCAGGAATCCCTTAGGGATAATTCTGCTAACTGTTTGCTACTGTTGCAGGGTTCTTTTTAACCTAAAGTAGTCGATATATAACACAGTAGTATACTGTACTGTGATACATTGCGAGAAAACTTCTTGAATACAGAAGGTTAAAAAAAATGGACAAAATCCTATGGTGCACTACGTTTTAGGTCGTGGCTACCAAGATCATGACGTTAACCTCATTTAACTCTTTGACTGCCAGACGTTTTCAAAAACGGGTTGTCGCCAGTGCCAGCCGATTTAAGCATTTTGAGTGATCTTTCAAGGTCCACAGAAAACGTTGTGTTTGGACTATGGAAACACACATCCGACCAAGAAAGATTGGACTCTCATCTTTCATCAGAAAAAAAAAGTTTGTTTCTACCTTATTCCGTTCTTCAGTAATCAACAATAGAAAATGGTTACTTTCACCGAAATTCTCTGTTTTGAAACAAAAAACGGAGAAAAAGAGCTTTTTGTGAAACGATGTAATTTCATGCACTCTAGTGAATTGTACACTTCTTTTTGTCCATGAATGATGCCACAAACACCTAAATAGTGCTTTACTTCTGTAAAACGCTTTCACCAACAATGAAAAAGTGTTTTTTGATTGCAAAATGCGTTTATTTCCATTCAACAGTGTAACAATTTGACAAAACAATTTCGCAAACTATTTCCAAATGTGTGCAACTGTGGTACTACTTACAATTATGTGGATGTTTCAAATGCAGTTTTTCCTTTTGTAACGCTCTCCTGCGTGCAAGGAGACGCCAGGACTCGCACAACAGTTTACTTTCACTTTCGCATTGGTCCGTTTTGCGTGCAAACGTTACACTTTCTTGACGGCCTTTTTTTCCAGGGAATAAAAAGCAAGTAGCAGACTGTACACACTTCCTCCGATGAATATGCATTGGACTCGGGGCACTCTCCGTCGTCCGATCGAACGTCCGCCTGTGCGTGCTCGGTTGCGCTCCGCGTTACGACACCGTCATAGCCGCCGCGTCAGCGGTTCCAATTTCGCCGTCAAGCTCGGATTCACCTTCATCATCATCGTCATCAATGTACTCTTTTAGCGTTGGTCGATGCCTTTTGTCTTGTAAGTGTAGAGCTGCTTGCAAACGCTCGCCATTGCCCGTTCCCTCCTCCATCTAGCTCCATCTAACGTCTTCTACTGCCGCGTCAATGCTTTCCAACCACGGAGTCACCATCATCTTCATCATCGATAATGATCATCGTCATCTACAATGTGCTCTTTTAGCGATGCTTTTCGTCTTTGAAAAAAACGGCTCTGGCGTTAGCTCCTCGCGACCGGCCGCCATTTTTCCTTTGTTTTCCATTCTGATCTCCTGCTCAACGCTCTAGCTCCGCCTCTACTGACGCCCACCCGATCTTGTCAAAAGAGAGTCATCGCTGCCCTCTAGGGGCCAAAAATAGTCATTAGGCTCACGAGACCTGCTTAAAACTTTCAGGAGAGCTCCGCAAGCCTTCCTGGCACCCGTTTCAAAAAAAAAAATAAAAAAATGGGAGGACGTCTTTTAACGTCTTTGGCGCTCCTCCGTAGGTTTTTGCAGAACGTCATTTAACGTCTTTGGCAGTAAAAGAGTTAATCATAATTCTGCTTCCTGTTTCCTTTGGCCAACAAAATATGACTCAGTTACTCTTCAGTGCAATGAGTATGCCAACTCTATGGCTCCAGTAAAGTAGTGCTCACACATGTGCAGTGGAAGCTAGCAGGCGAGGCTAACGTTAGCCAAAAAGCTAGCGCTGATCGCCGCTAGCCTTAATAAAGTTATATCAGTGGTGAGGAACAAGGGCAGAGATACAAAGTGAAGAGGTGAAAAAGAAGGCGAAAAGCTGGAGAAATGCCAAGGACTGGAAGAAGAACTAAGAAAATATTGTTCTGTTAGCATAAAGTCCTGAGCTAACGCTAGTAAGCTCTTAGCTTCCCCACCCCTCAAAAAAAATTCCTTTCTTCATTGTTACACTTAATACATTTTTACACCACATATATACTTATATATTTAGTCCATTTTAAAATCTGTAAAATCTTTTTTTTACTTTTACTAAAGTAAAGGAGTTAAAAACAGTACTTCTATGTATATAAGTACATAGTATGAGTACTTTTGCCATCGCTGCTCCGCAGACGTCGGGGTGGTGGGGCGAATAATGGCAGCCGGATGATATTTGTGAGGGGAAATTCGGAGCTTCTTGTTCATTCATTTGCGTCTAGCTGAGTCGCCGGCGCTGCCGCTAAGTGGAACAGGAACGTGGAGCAGCTGAGCGAAATTCGCCTGCCACTTCTAATGTGGATCATGAAATTGCACTCGCACCGGCGAAAGCAGCTACACTCTGTGTGTGTGTGTGTGTGTGTGTGTGTGTGTGTGGCGAATGTTAGAACAGAGCCCACTGCTGTGGGCTCGCAAATCACAGACAGGGCAGCCGTGTTTTTACATTCTTGGAATCCCGCTGCGTTTGATAGACTTTCAAGTTCAAGAGGAGATGTAGAAATGGACGCTTTTACAGCAGTCAGACGTGGACCAAGGAGGAACTATTTCCATCTGAGACTTTGGAAAGAGGAGTTTCAGAACACAAAGCAGGATAACATAAGTCATGAAATGTCAAGTCAATGTCCATGACAAACCAAAGCTGCAGAAAGAAATGGAGCTGATAAGTTGAGTATTGGATTTCTTCCCTTGGCAAGTGGAACAGGTTATTTTTTTGTTTTTATGAAAAAAAAAATAGCTGTACATTGAAAGTGACGTTACTATTCCTGCCAATAGAGGGCAACAGAGTTGACTTATTCGTTTTCCTGCTTGTGTGAGCCACAATGTTATGCCCACACACAATGACCATTTAGAACTTCTTTCATAATAATGTCCATCTGTTTAGTGTAGTTTGTTCAAATTTAGTAGCAAATGGGAAAAAAATCCAGGACCGGTTCCTTTTGCTGGAGCCCTAATGTGAATAAACACTGTTTGTAAGAAGTGAGCAATAATTTGCATGTGAAAAAAAAAAATACATGTAATCGTCCTAGAGAAATTAGTGTGCTCAAGTTAGTCGAGCTCAAACTACACAACTTTTTTTTCATGACGGTTGCTTCCCTGATGAATTTGCTCTTTGTCTTGAATTGGGTGAGTGGCCGCGTGCTGTCTCTAATACAACACAGTTCGCCGGGTTGGCGGGGACCAAAAGAAAAGAGGCAGCAGGGTCAGTTTGTGGACATGAAGGGCCGCGGGACACAAATGTGGGTTGATTCATTGTGAATTTGATCTCATGCTAGCTGCTTTGAGTGCCTTGTCACATCAGGACCTTTTTTGGGGGGGGGGGCACATGTTTTTATTTTTCATTTTGTTTTATTATGCAAGTTCTTCGTTCTGTGCGTGTGTTTTGTAACAGTCTGTAGTACTGCACCGCGCCACATGGTGGCACTTCTTCGTTTTGCCTTTTACTTTTTGCCATGGAACTAAACGGTCGTGTGTACAAGACCGCTACTTTCCTGTGACATGTGTAAAACACCTTCTTCTTTTTTTTGGTCTCTTTAATAAAGCTAGTACAATTGGAACTTCGCACGTCTCTGCTGCTTTGGCTATACAGCCATGCCTGTCCATGGTTGTCCATGGTTGTCCCCAAACCACCACGTTTTAGAGTGTGTGGAGAAGAAACCTATTGATTTTCAGAGGTTTAATATCCCCTTCTCGTCAAAATGTTTGACATGTGTGACATCACGTCCGGTTCCGCCCCTTCCGTTCTGGTCTAAGTCCCGCCCATTTACTTCTGGCCCGCCCCTTTACACAAATGTGTGCACGTTTCCTATGACATCATACATCCGGTCCCCCCCCCCCCTATGCCCAAATATGGACTAGGTTGCTTTGATACACCACATTTCCTATTATCTTCTAGTCACAGTGCATTGATTCTCAAAGTGTAGTAAACATGCTCCCTCTAGTGGCAAGCAAAAGAATCCTTGCTTAAGTACAGTTCAGTTGTGTTGTTTTCGTGCAACATATTTGCATTAGATGTTTTTCCATTTTTATTTTGGTACTTGGAATCTTATCTAACTTGTGTGCACAGCATTTAATCGAATCATTATTTAAGAATAACTTTTATTTCCCAATATTTGAGCATATCGGTAAATGTATAAAATGGCTTCCAATAAATGTATTAGTTTTAGTGGAACTTGAAGTACTTTTTTTTAAAGTGGTAGTTTAAGAGCTCTAGTGCAAAAGTACTTTCACACGATGAGAGCCTGAATAGCTAAGCTTAGCTCCCCTTTTTGCTCTTTTTTTTTTTTTTTTTTTTTAAAGCGGGAAATCCTACTTGTCCATATAAGGCAGCGGTCCTTTTGCTCGTGACGCGCGCAGGTAGAGAGTGAGGAAGAGGAGGAGGAGGAAGAGGTGGGAGGAGAGAAAGGAGGGAGCGTAAGAGCCAAGAGGTGATGTACAGTATCTCTTCTCCTCTTTACAACAGCCACTCACAACGCCGAAACCCCCCCCCCCCCCCCCAGGAAGCGCGCGCGCACTCCTTCCGAACCGTCAGCAAATAGCGGACTTCCGCATGCCTCAAAACTTGGCGCACAAAAAGGTCCAGCGATGAGCGCAGGCGGACGGCGCGGATGTTGCGCATGAGGCGGAGAGGAGCGGCGAGACACCCGAGTTGTCGTCCAGTATCGCGCGCCGTGGAGCGCCACCAACTTTGAGACAACTTGTTACCCCGGGCTGGCTGGCTGTCGCGGTTGGGATTGCCGCCACCGCCACCGCCACCGCCACCGCGCGTCTTTTTCCGGCCATCCTCCTCCTCCTCCTCTTCCTCTTTTTTCGCTCCATATATGCGCAAACAAGGAGGCGCTGAGTTGCGTTTGTGAACGGAAGGTGACATGCAGGTGCTCGGATGGACCGCGCTCGTCCTCTGCCAGTGGATCCTGCGTAAGGTGAGCTTTCAAAGAGTCAAATTGCGCATGCGGATCGCGCGTAAAAGCGCAAAGCACCTGAAGCGTTATTATACTTAAACCGTGGTTTGTCCTGTACCATAATCGCGTATAATTGGGTTTGATATTAATCTATAATCTAACCAACACTTGGAAACTTTAATTTTTATGTTTAGCATACTTTTCAGATGCCGGGTGTTTAAAATAGCCCCAAAACAATTTTAATTGTTTTCCTTCCAGTCAATGTTTACGTTTGCACTAAAATCACATCAGTTGCGTACTGCTTATCTTAAGTACAGCTTTGCGCAAAAAAAAAAAAAAAAAAAGAGTGATCAGCACTCCAAGATCAAGCAATTAAAAGATTAGGATGGACTTTGGGGGCACTTACGTCTCAATCATATTGATGTTTACACACACAAAAAAAAACACACCACTTTCTTAGCAACTCAATGTCGATTTGTTAGTAAATGGAAAAAATGTGAAATTTTTTAGACTTATTGCATAAAAATATAGCCCCCCCCCACCCCCGTTTTTGCACCATTGCGACTTTTTAACTATTTTATTGCTTTTAATGCTTTAATTTCATGTATCTGCAGTATATGGCAGTCTATATTGAGTCTTTGTAACAATGATAGTTGTTTGGGAATTTTCGACGGTGCTGTGTGGGCATCCCTATAGTGCAGTGGTGTAAAGCAGTGCACAGTGCACACCCCCTTATCTATTTATCTATTTGTGCTGGCAGCAACTTCCTTTCATTTTTGGTCTCCTTCTGAAGTTGAACGTGCCGCTGGCTTCTTTTATTATCTCCGCATCGCCGCTGCTCAAGTGGAGTTTAGTTAGGCTCTGCTGCTGATTATATATTCGCGTGTGTGCCCTCATATTATCAATGGGCTTCTTTTTTTTTTTTTTTTTTTTTTGCTATAGTTAGAATATAGACAGTGCTCAAAATGTATCATATGTTCTGAAAAGAGATCTATCCCCCTTCGTTACATCCTTCTCCCGCTCTTCCATGACGGATAATTTGATTTCTTACTCTCAAGAATTCAAAGCACTTACAAGTATTGACGACGATGTTGGAATGGATTACGATTGGCTTTGTTTAAAGTGAAGAGAGCAACACTGAAGATCTTAAGTGTGATCTTTGTGCCTCAAGTTGAGTTGTACGTAGCCGAGGTTTCTGGGATTATTTATTTATTTATTTTTGGGCTGTTGCAGATCCGTTATTAGCAATCTCTACGATAAGTGCATCTTTGAGGAAATGGTCAAAATGACTCTAAATGGACACTTCACACCAAAATGGCTGTTTGGTTTATAACATGACTTGTTTTTTTTTAATCATGTTTACCAAATTGCATGTTGTTAAGTGAAACTGTTGGTAATTCTTCACCATTTAGTCTAATTTCTTCATCTCGTATAAGTACTGTTGTTCAAATTTAGTAGTAATTGTTCAAAATCTCTGGGACACGTTTGACTTTAAAAGACACCTGCAAATGGGCACAAAATGATCGACTTTTTTTTTTTGTCTTTTCGGGCATATGGAGGCTTTTTTGTGGGTCTACCAAATCTTATGTTGATGAATCAAACTGGCTTCAGAGGCTGGATTTTCAAAACATTCAAGTGGGTCAAAAATAATTTCCTCATTCATTTATCTAATATATGTAGCTGAAAATTGGTAGCACTCTGACAAAGCTCCTAAGACAAATTTGTCTTTGGCGGATGCTTCAAAACGGCCAAAATGACCCTAAAATTGCCGGTGTAAACCAAAATGGCCGACTTCCTGTACCTTTTCAGGCATGGCGTCTTGAGTCTTCTTTGTGGGTCTGCTTATGATAAATGTGTCGACCAAATAAAATTGCATGTTGCTAAGTCACATTGGCTTCAGGGGCCAGTGAATTTTTAGGCTCCTCCCCACCCCACTGATGTGTTTTGAATACGGTTGACAATATGACGAGTTACGTCTTTAGCTACTCTACTTTTTATGCAAGGATTATCAAGTGAAAAGTTGAAAGAGGGAATGTAGAAAAGTGAGCATCAGTCAAGTACGGTTTGATTTAGAATCAATTTGAAATGGAATAGCTCGCCCCATCCCAGACGGGAAATGGTACAATCTTGTCTGTTTAATTTGGCATATTTGACTTGAGATACTAGCATGTTCACGGAACGAATTCAACTTGTATCTCAGGGCATCCACTGTTTTGAGATCATGGACAAGAAAGAAATGTCATTTGTTGCTGCTCAGAGGCACCATTTGTGCTGCATCTGTGGACTGCTGTAAAATGCTGCTATCTATTCCCAAGCCTTGTATAGGTAGGTTCAATATATTTCGGCTTTTTCACATTCTGGCAACTTCGTTAAAAAGTTTTCATTTAAAGCATCCTGCGTCCGACTCCACCGCTTTCCCACCTTGTGCTTTTTGAAAGCGTATCTACTCTAACAGCTCGACGCGAAGCGGCAAAGGATGTCTGAAAAGCTTCTTTGGCATTTCGGCGGTCCCAGTAGGAACAATAGCATTAGCCGCCATCTCAACCTGACAAAATCCTCTTATCCCCCCCATCCCTCCTACTCCTCCCCCCCCTCGTCCTTATAAAACAACTAGCAAGTGCACATAGCCACGGGCATATTACAAATAGTGAGTAACTTTAATTTAATTATGTGTCTATATGATAGCTATAGGAAGTCTACACACCCCTGTTCAAATGCCAAATTTTTGTGGCGCAAAAAAACAAAACAAAAAGAGAGACCGAGATAAATATTGTGAAAAATGTTCCCATATATAATCTATAACCCATACAACTCAAATGGAAGGGGGAAAAAATCAAAAGTGGCAAAAAAAAGAGATGTGGTTGCAAAAGTGTGCACACCCTCTTATGACTGTGGATGCGACCAAATGATGGTCTGCGGGGAGCTTCCACAGCATCAGAGCGATCACATTGTCCAAAGGTATCAGGAAGAAGGGCACAAAAGAATTTGCAGTTTAGGCCTACCATGAAAGACAGTCAGTGAAAACAGTCAACCTCCACTGGAGAAAATATGGCATTACACTGACTTTAGAGAACTGACTTCACACCCAAAATTGATGAAAAGACAAGCTGCAGGAATTTCTGGCAAGTAATGGCTGTTTTACATTTTGTCAGGTGTGTGCTGATCCCCTTTTGACATGAGTTTGAATGTGATTGGGTCATTCTGAACAAAGCCACTATCTGAGTCATAAGAGGGTGTACACACTTGTGCAAACATGTGGTCTAAGTTTTTAAGTAAGCTTTGTTCACCCTTTTTTTTTTTACCTTCTCTTGAACATGTTTTTTTTTTAATTCAATACAGTATATAATTTAGGCTATGTATATACAGTAATTAATAAGTATTTAATAATATATATAAATATATATTTTTTTATTTATTTTTTTATTATTATTTATTTTAATGATTCATTTTTGTGATTTTTTTTTGGCCTCACAAAAACCTCATATTTGAACAGGCGTGTGTAGAATTTTAACATCCACTGCATCTATTGTTCAAGAAATGTCCTTCTACGCAGTTTGAGTCTTCTAACAATACATTGTTTTCTCATCGGGGATTAAAGCAAGTGGTTGATGTTTTAGTTTTTTTTTCTTACCACCCTTCTCCGAGTGAGAGTCTTTCTGTCCATCCATGATGATGATGTCGAATGGCCCACTTTCCACCAGCATGCTGTAATCTGTGTAAATGACAGTATATGCTCATTCGGCCCAGAGATTTGATATGTAATCTGCGGAATCATGACAACGGAAGCAATCACATTTACTGCCGCTATCAGCGCAAATTGTGCCCACATATCAAAGTATTTCCTTAAGCTTCAAATGTGGAAAAAAATATATTTGAATGGTTTAGTTTAATCATTCGTTACATGGTTTGTTTCACATTAGGCAACAAATCGCATTTGCAGGCACAAAAACTACACGCAAGCCACATAAAAAGCGAAAAATCTGGTAAAGTAAATGTTAAATTTAATCTTTTACATGCAAGATACTTTCCCGTGTCACAGAAAGTTAACGTTTTTCAATCTCAATGACTGTTAGTTGAATTCCGCATTTCCCCACATTTAGATTTGGATCGCTCCACTTTGGAAAGTATTTCATGTTTCTTCTCTCCCACGTGGCATGTTCGCTTGTAACATGAACAATTTCACCTCAAGCTTTTGCTTTCATCTGCCTTAAGGAGACAGTATTTTAATTAAGCAAGGAAGATGACATTCTATATATTGTAATCACGTATAATGCCGCAATACAGAACGCGTCTGTCAGGTAATCAGAGCTCGATGCCAGAAATGTGATGGATGGTTATTTAATGAAAATATGGATTTAATTAAAAACATAATCTACAAAATGTGCAAAGCTATACTTTCAGATATTACAGCGTCGAGGTTTGCATGTCTGCCTCACACTTGAGAGGTACGAATCTCGACTCCCTCCCGGGGTTGATTTACATTTGTGGCAATTTTGCTTCTGCCCTATCAGTGGCGACCATTTGTAGAGTTGTGATTAAACTGCAAAAATCTCACACACATTATATATTTAAATCCAACACATAATTTGGTTTTGAAACATTGCTAGCAGTCACTGGAAAACCCCATTAGCGAGCTAGCAAAATTAGCATTTGAAGTTACAGGAGGTATTTATTTACCTTCAAATAATTATTATACTGACATCTAATATAACAATACTCACAGGAATATATTCTTCCTAATCTGTAAAAAAACGAGTTATATGAATACAGTTCAATTGCAACTTTCTTCTTTGACTCTTTTTTTATCTCAATGTAAGTGTTTATCTCCATGCATGCATACTGCCCCTAAGAGGCCATGTGGCGTACAGCAGGTCTTTATTTTTATTGCTATTATTTTAATATACTATTATTTCCTTTTCTGGGTGTTATCTTTAAAGGTAAGTTTTGGTAGTTGAAATAAAATATAATAAAAACACCATGCTAACCAGATGCCGCAGCATTTCACTCCACAGTCTCCATTTTGTTGCTGTGCTCCATTTCTTGGTGTCCCTAAGTCTCCTCTTGAATAAAATGCCTCCTTATCACAGCCGACATCCCGAGAAGTAAATACAGGCGAATCTCTTTCTCCTCCGTTTTTTTTCTATTCTCCACCTCAGACTGAGTGAGTTACTACTAACCCTCGAGTAGTACGATTTGTGCGATAGTGGCATTATATCGTGTCTTGCGTGTCCCTGCTGTTTCTTTGTGTCCTTTCACTTCCATGTAGGGCAGCACAACAATCTGCCCTCGTTGCCACGGTAACAGCATAACATAGTAGTCGTGCGTAAAATAATTGTCTTCATTTCAAAAAAGCTTCCGCTTTACCTACCTTAGCAGAATCATTTACAGCAAAAAAATATGCCCTTCCACTTCTCTACCCTGGTAGGTTTACATTCAAATACAAAATGGCACACCGCCACGCCACGTTTAATTATAAAATGAAGGTTTTCTATTTTCCGTCACATCCAGGAGGTCACGCGCATTCATTCGATCGTCCTCGCTGAGGTCCAGTCAAGCTTCTGGTGGACGTTGTTGCAAACACACCAGCGCAATAACATCACTTTATTTCTCATTTCTTTAGCAGTTGTGTGTTTTTTTGGTGCAGGCTGTACATGAAGTTGGACTACGAGAGGGGTGAATGTGTGCTGTCATTTTAGGATAAATAATGGTAGAGATATTCAATCATTTATCAATGTCCCTGATGTCCTTCACATTTGGAGTACTTGAAGGAAAGGAACATTTAAAATGTATGCTTCAACTGGATATGCTGAGGATAATAAGATGGTTTAATTGCTATTTGTGGGTTACTGTACTGAAAACTTTCAAAATAAAGTTCATGATGGTTTCCGAAAACTTGTGAAAATGATCGCAAGGTTTTAAGACGATGATCAGCAACAGATGTAGTCCAGGCTATTACTTTGCTTTAATAGATCAAGTACTGAGCTTTGAAATTAAATATAAACTTTTGAGTCGATGTCTGATAATTGGTGGAACCATTACTTTTGTTTTAATAAGCCAAGAATCGACAACCTTGAAAAGAATACGGTGGGTGTTGGCCAGTATTTCTCATAAGTAAATTATCGACTACTTTGTAAATAAAATGAACATAACAGTTTGTGCTGGTGATGGGCAATAGGTGATACTTTTACTTTGTTTAATCAACCAAGTACCATCAACTTAAAAATAGGACGATTGGTGAATATCATTACTTTGTTTTAATATATCAAATACCAACATCTGTGACGTTTTTTTATTTTATTTTAAGGTGACGATAGACAACAGGCCCATTACTTTAAGGATGGACTACTTTGAGATGTTTTGAGATTGTGATTGGCAATTGGTGTAACACATTACTTTGTTTTAATGAACATAAAATGTTACTCTGGTTGTTGACAATAAATATAGTCGTTAGTTCATGATCGTACCAACAACTTTCGAAAATGAACTGATTGATGATGGATAATAAGAGTAGAAATTACTTAAAAAATAAAAAAGGCAACTGGTGAAAAGCATTACTTTGTGTTAATGAACCAGCTGATCTTTGACAATTTATGTAGACATAATTAAAAGTGGGTACTGTGATGGACAAGCCATTGTTTAGTTTTAGGTTTTAAGATGATAATTGACAGTAAAAATCTATATAAAGTTTTGAGCTGGTGGTTGAAACTAGGAATCACCATTACTTTGTTTTATGACAAAGTTTTTTTGTTTAGTATTTTTACATTGAAATCTCTATTTCGATAATGAAAACATAAAAACAGTAAACTCAACAAAATCAAAACAATACAAAAAAATGAATGAAGACAAAATAATAATTAAAAACAAAGAAAAAAGCATACAATAGTTAATGACAACTTTTAAAAACGGACCATGCGTGTTGCCATTACCTTGTTTGAATAAATTAAGTACTGATCTACGAATTCAGGTCATAAAACGATTTCAAGATGTATATGAGCATTGTGACAGATTTTGGGCCTTCTAATGTCACCACATTCATTTGTTGTGTGTACCCGAGTGATGTTAATCAGTCATTCTGTGCTTTTTTAAAAAAAAAAAAATTTAATCGAGATTTTATCTTCTTATCATCCCCCTTCAATGTATTTATTCTTTGCCGTAAAAGCTGTGTAAATAGCACAAGGTACTCAGCCAAAGAATGAACAGGATTTTGTCAAGAAAAGGAGTGGTTAAAAAAAAAAAGTTCTATATTTTTTTCCTGTTTAGTTTCAGACGCGCCTCCAGCTGTCTGACTCGACTTGTTTTGCTGCGGATTGAATTGCTTGTGAATTCCAGTTGGTGGGATTTCATACAAAAGCAAATAATGTTGGCGGAAGTTGATTTCTTTTGGACTTTTTATATTGGAAAGGAAAATATGGAAATGTTAGGAAGCTGACGGCTTGAATACGCCCACTCGCTCTCGTCTGGGTTTTTATACAAATTAATGTAAAACGCTGCTGCGAATTACAGCGCGGTGTGCAATACAAAACAGTGTGTTGCAAGTGTTTTGCTGGCTGATTTTAATTTGGTTCCTGCGTCACTTTTTTAAACAAGCAAGCTCAAGCTCTCTTGCAAGCAGCTTTTATCGTATGACGACAGTCTTATGTCACTTATTTCAACAGACGGACATTAACTACAAACGATAACACTACTTTCTTTTGTCTTCTGCTTCATAGCTTGGCCAACAAACATAATGGTGCACTGCAGTGTTCCCCCCAATGAGAATTTAGCAGGACATTACACAAAAAGTAAAGCACTCTGTTTGAGTTTGTTGAACTAAATAAATCATAAAAAGCACAGTCGACATACAAGTGCGCTTCTCAGATTGTTTTTTTAAGTAATTTAATTTTTTTCATTTATTTCCTTTTTCTTCATGTTGTAATATTTTTTATTTTTATTGTATATATATTTTATTTTAATGCATTATATTAATTATATTAGGCATACAGCTCACACAAAGAAGTACAATTTCAAATATATTTTATGATCATAAAAATGACTGCTGGTGCTGATTAACTCATTCACTCCCAGCCAGTTTCACTGAAGCAACTCCCTTCGCTCCTGGCTGTTTTACTGGATTTTGACTGACTTTCCAAGGCCCACAGAACAATGTGTTCCATTGCTATAAAAACATGGAACCTACCAAAAGAAAGATTAGAGTCTCTTCTTCAATCAGAAAAAAAAGTATATTTCTATCTATTTTCGTTTTTCAGCAAATAGCATTAGAATATAGCAAGGTTTCATCATTATTCACAAATCTGTGAATACCTAGAAGGGGAATGAGCTTGCAACATGGCCCTGGTTGATCTCTTTTACTCTGCTGCCACCTGCTGGCCGTTTTTTTTAAATAACTACCATTGCTTTAAGCATTCTCTTCAGTTCAGAGGCTGCATTAAAGCCTTCTGTATGCTCTAGCATAAAAACAAAACAAAACATATAAACACATCTTTGGGAGCATGGTAATATTTAAAATAGAAGATATTTATATCGTTTTTGGGAGCAGATGAGTTCAATGTCCAGATCCTACTGTTTTGACTAACTTGGAAGATTTTTTTCCATAGCTGAAAATGTGTAAAATTGTAGCAAGGTGGCAACATATTTAATCAGTTCAATCTCTTAGTTTTGATTAGATTTCCTTGAAAGCCCACCAAACCAACATAAAAGTCAGTAAGTGTTTTTTCTTGTTTTTGTTAACTCCTTCAAAGAAACTGAGCACACTGGGGAAGCTCCAGAGCAAGTGCTGCAGGCCTCCTCCAATTGTTGCCTGCCTCTCCCCCATGGTCTGCCCCCTCCATCCCATCCTGGACCTCAGCGAGAACGCAAACTGAGAAAGGAGCTGGGCTCCACATCAGAACATACTCGACGGCCTTCAGTTGTGGAGAAGAAGGCCTCTGCAGCTGTTGCTTGGGCCCCATGAGGCTGGCCCAGTTGGCGTCCCTGTCCCAGCCGCCAATGGAAAGTCTCTGTAGAACTGCCAACTTAAGCACTGCATGAGGGCACAAACGAGTGGCTCCGATGAAGTTGAACAGCACAACAGCAAAACCCTCACAAAAATCCCAGCGTAATGGACACCCTCATTTAATACCTATTAGCTTAAACTGTTGAACGTCTTTCTACAAAGACTCGATTCCCATCATTCACAGCGAAGAGTCTTCAAAAGACTTGATTCGTTCGTGAACGGCGCATCACTAGTGCGTACTTTTTGTACGTGAGGCCTGCACTCGCTCAGCATGTAAATGCATCCCCGACTACTTTGTCAATGGACACGCCACCATTAGCGCAACTGCAGTACTATTATATCTTTATGTGTATGTGTGTGTGCGACTCACCCAAAAGTCTCACTGCAGAAAATTGCTGCCCGAGAATCGTCCGGCTCCAAATTGAAGGCCCCAAGGAAGCTGCAAAGAAGATCAATTTGGAAATATTTCTGGTAATTGGTTTCGCCGTAAGGACTTGCGGCGGACTATAATGGAGCCGCCACAGAAAAAAGGTTCATTTTTCTCAAGCCAATGTGCAAATACACTAGGTAAAAATGAAGGCTTAATCGAGTGGTCTTGATTATGCCTGCGGCGGCTAAAGTGGGAGACAAAGTAGTGGATTGATGACAAACAAGTCCCACTTGTGGGATAAAGGCGGCTTGAGAGTGAATTCGCTGCTCAATCCGATAAAGGGACGTTGATGTTGTGGCAGCGGGGCTCGGTGCCAACTGTCGGAAACATCTTGCACTGCGCAGAGGGGTGGCAGTTGCGTGAAGGGGGTTAATCATGAAAAACAGTTTGGCTAATAAGGTTTTCATCATTAAAAAAAAAATATATAATAGTTTTACAAAGCGTCATTTATGATGGCGTATTAGGGCCACGTATACGGTATACATTTTTAGAGGGTGGGGGCAGTATTCTGAGAAAAAAACTCATATATTTGCGAGTTTATGAAATGGCATAAAAGGGTAAAAACTGCCGTTTAACATGTTTGGGGATTTGGCAGACCACGTCCCCAGCGGACCTGACATTTTAGTGGCAGAACGTAGATAGAACTTAGACCAGCTAATAGGCAAGGAAAGGCAACTATGTTTATATCGCGCATTTCATACACAAGGCAACTCAAAGAGCTGAAAAGCAGGTCTAAGTTGTGGCGCGATTCTGATGGATTAATACGGGAGCAAGTGGGAGGGACAATCCTTCTGAATCATCCAAAAAATCTTATCTTAAAATCACAATGGGCCACATATATATGCAGGTACTGTATCAAGACAACATCACATGTAGTCACAGTCTTGGTTTGTGTTGTCCTCTTTAGCATGACTTCATAAATAAAGAAGCAGGGGGGAGAGGGGGTGGGGGACTCAGGGTTTGAAGTGGTCAGTCCTACTTTGGTGCTGCTGGTGTTGCTCCACTTTTGAGGGGTCCCCTGTCATCTTTGCGATGTGCGCTGCGTGCTGTTCCTTCCCAGTGTTTCGTGGCACCCGAGCAGGAGGCCGAGCGCAACTTTTGGAAATAGATCACATCAGAGGGGACTCTTGGCTCCCGATGAACGGGCGACGCGTTTGTTTCATAAATGCATGATGAATCGCGGGGGGGGCGGGACGGGGCGGGGACGTGGTGGCATGAAGCCACGGCCCCGTTGGTCAGCGCGAGCGCGTTGCCGAGTCTGCGCTCGCCAGAAGAGGAGGCTTGCTGCGTCTCATGTTTGTGCTAGTTCCTGGACTACTGTGTATTCTCATTTGTGGGGGGGGCGCCTACTGGTGGGATGCATGAAAAGTACACGCACGTTGTGTGTGAATGTGTGTCAGCTGTGCAGTTCATATCCAAACATAGGGAGGATTTGGCTTTTCTGCTGTGGTTTTGTTTGTGATGCCACAGTGACAGCACACTGGTAGCAGTGATGGCAACGACTGGGGGAAACGTGACGCTCACTATGGAACCACAAATGCAACTTATTGTAACAACAAGAACGTGGCTGAAGGCTGCTCAGTCCAATTTCAGCATAATATTTTTTTTTCCACTATCAGTCACATGCACAAATTTGAATTTGGCCCAGCAGACACCATCTCCTCCCACATTTGCTTAATGCTCAACCATGTGTAATAATAAATAATAATGATACAAAATTGCATACATTCAATCAATCAACCTTTATTTGTAGAGCACTTTAAAAAAATTGCAACTAAAAGTGCTTTACATAGTTTAAAAACAAATCCCCAGCCCACCGCCCCCTACAATAACGACCCACAAAAAAACAAAAACGCTGCAATGATTCAGATGATTTTGAATTATCAAATGATGAATAAAATAAATTTCAAAAGACAACACAAATCACAAAAATCATATTCAGAGTAAATAAATAAATTTAATGTGCAATAAAATGTTTTGCCTTTTTGCCTGTTATGACTGTGTTTTGGGTTGAATCATGGGTTTGTTGTATTGTTATGGTCCTGTTTATTATGATGATGTTGGCAGTTGCTATGTCCCTTGTGATGTTGGCATTTCCAGTTGCTGTGTCCCCCGTGATGATGAAGTTTCCAGGGGCTATGCAGTTTCTATGTTCCTTGTGATGGAGTTGTCAGTTGCTATGCAGTTGATATGTTCCTTGTGATTACGTTGTCAGTTACTATGCTTTTGCTATGTCCCTTGTGATGACGCAGTTGTCAGTTGCTATGCATTTGCTGTGCCCCCTGTGATGATGTTGTCAGTTGCTATGTAGTTGCTATGCTCCTTGTGATGATGAAGTTGTCATTTGCTATGCAGTTGCTATGTCCCTCGTGATGATGTTGTCAGTTGCTACAGTCCAGGATTAGTCACTTATTTTGACATATAGGCCTCAGGTTCTCGGTCAAGTTTTTTGTTTGAGGCCATCTGAATCCAGCCCTGCTCTCTGTTACTTTGTATTTTTGTATATAAAGACTAACCCAACCCAACTCCTGTTTCTTGTCAACATTTGGGTCCTAACTCCGCACCTCACGTGACACCACCCATAGATGCAGTAAGATAACAGTAATATCAATAATCCTAAAACAATAACATGTAAATAAAATAATAATTAAAAAAACAGACAGCCTCTAAACAGCAGTGTGTTGAAAACAGGTCTTAATCAATTGTCCTTATTTTGGTGATGTGATATTTATTTACAATTTAAGCGGCCGCTTTCTTCTCAATAATAATGAATTATAAGTCCCTTTTTCATAGTCTTAATATGTACTGCAGCCCGAGGGCGTGGGGGGGGGGGGCCTTGGGCTTGCTCAGTACGACGTCTTATGATTAATAATCACACACCTGCAAGAGATATATAGAAGAGGATTTTGTGCATGTAATGAAATATTAAAGCACAATCTGAGTCACCAAATATCATAACTCACCGGCGCAGGACGGGGAGAGAACGCTCAGGGTCAGCGCGGCGTAAGACCCCCGCCATAGATGGCACTCTCGAGGAGGGATGAGCCTTTTTTATTTATTTGATGAAAAAAAAAATCAATCATTTTTAATATTCTCAGCATGACCTGTAATGCTTTAATTCAGACACGGTGGTGGATTTATTAGACAAGAGGAAGAAGAAGAAACACCCTCCTTGGATGCTGACCTCCTAGTGTAAGCCTCAGTATGGGCACTCACGCTATGTTCAGAAATAAAAAGGTGGCGTGGAAATCTTCTCAACATATGAGATTGCTGCGGATTTGCTGCTTTTGTTCTTTTTAAGATTACGTTCAGTCTTTCTTGAGCCACGGGAATTTTAGACACTACGTGAGATGTCAGTTTTCAGGATTAAAGCTGTTATTTGTTGTGAATGTCTTGTCCAAAGGAGGTCAGGTTTGTGTTGGGTATAAAACCGAAAAGAGGTAACGGGTGGTACGCTTTAAATGCTGATAAAGATAAAGATAAAGGTGACAACTTTTTCTCGCACTTAGTAAAAATCCACACAATACAATTACCCCATATGCTGACATCCACCACAAGCATAAGTGTATTATGTATTGTGTATTGCATAACACCACAACTTAGACCTGGTTTTAGCTGATCTAAGGTCTACTCTACTTTCTGTCATCAAATTCTTACGTGTGCTGGGTGCATGTGGTAAAAAATGCCCTCGGTTTGACAGATGCCAATCATGGCAAATTCTCTAGACTTATCCCAGCACGAAAATGAAAGTGCGCCTTTTTTAGGCCGAGCACACATGCAAAAATATACACAAAAAAATAAAAACAATTAGAAAAATAGATTTTTTTTTTAAAAATAGCACCATGTTCTATAAAACATAATACAGATAGTAATGAAATAAACTGGTTTTATAATGTGTAATTTAGTGTAGTATTTTTTATTTTGTTGAGTGCCTTTAAGGGGCGTGGCTTAGCAAGTGACATCAAGAAAGGTTGGTTGTAGTTTAGAGTGAGCATATGGATGTGGCTTGAAGCTACTTGTGAGTTTTGTCATCTTTTATTTGTTTGACTGAAGGCCAAAATCAATCAAGTGAAAGTGGAAAAACTTCAGGCACCAGTAAGTCCAGCTACCGCTGTATACTATTAAAAAAAAATAAAAAATTCCATGTGTACTCGTTAATAAAAGTGAAAGGTCAATGAACAGCAATACACAAAAAAAAAAAACTGAACTTGAGTGTTATAGGTGGTCCAAGTCGCAGGTCTGTTCTGCTTTATTGATACGTTCCTGGAAATGATTGGCGAGGCGAGCGCTGGAGAACTCAGACGAAAGGCAAGCACTCAGCATGGTGGACGTCCTGCTGCCCGCACTTTCCCGCCGCTCGTCTTTCATCTCCCACCTTTTGTCTTCACCCGCAACCTGCCCCATCAAAACCAGCACAATCCAGCCTCTATGGTTCTCGCTTCTCACACATTTCGGGGGCCTCACTCACACCCGCAACCTCCTCACTTCAGCTTCCCGAAGCACAGTGTGTCTGATCGAATGTGCACTGGGCCAATGTAAAATAGTTGATCCCATCAGCACGGTATGTGGTGCTAGCATTTCACGTTCTCATTTTCGCCCTTGTAACGGCCACCTTTTTTTTTTTTCCTGTGATGCAGTTTTGTTTGTTTGTTTTAGCAGTGTAATTAATACATTTTTTGCGGTTAATTACACCAGTGGTCCCCAACCACCGGGCCGTGGGTCATTTGGTACCGAAAGAAAAAAAATTGCATTATTTTTATTTTTTTCGAAAATGATGTTTTATTTTGAAAAGTGGTCGGATTCTGTCTGTTACATCCGTCTCACTTGACAACTCTGTTGTTGGTGCGACGTTACGGACGCCGTTAATAAAGTTGCACATGATTACACAGTAGATTTCCGTTCATTATTATTATAGAGAAAATACCACCGTTTTTTTTCTTGTCATTTTATTTTGTCTTTATCAGCTAAACCTTTCGATTGGGCCGTGAAAATATTGTCAGACATTAAACCTGTCATGTTTATTTTCAGTCTTGTTTACTCCCTGTCACGTTTTCCCCTTGTCTTGTCATTTCCTGTTTTATTGTGAAAAGTCTGACTCCTCTCGTTTCTGGTCACTTGCCCTTCCTCGTGTGGTGTCTGTGTCAACCCTGATTGTGTCCACCTTTCCCCATTACCCTCATGTGTCATCGAATGCCCTCAGCCAGGTGTGTCTTGTTATGTCATTAGTGTTGGTGTATTTAGTCGGTTGTCTCCCCCCTGTCTGTGTCGGTTCATTTTTGCTGTTGCAACTGTCGTAAGTCTTTCGCCACGTCACGCTGACCTCTGCGCCTGATCAGGATCCATGTCATGTTGTTAGTCTCGCCTTAGTTGTTTTGTCATGTTTAGCTTCATGTTTTGTTAGTTCAGTTTATTTTGTATTTTGAAGTTAGGTTTTTTTTTGATTAGATATTAAAACGCCTTTTTGGACTGCACCTCTGCCTCCTTGCCCTGCCTTCCCGCATCTGGGTCCTAAAGCCCCCACCTTACTGACAAAACCGGTTCGTGGTACAGAAAAGGTTGGGGACCACTGAATTACACAATTGGTTCACAAAATGTAATTAGCATATATTTGACATAAAAAAAAAAAAAAATCTCAAAGTACATCACCAAACAAAAATGGCACAGACAAAAAAAAGTTATCCTCATGAAAATCTGTTAAGAAATCAGCCAGTTTTGACTCCCTCTCAATGTGTCCATGCATTGCCTTTGAGAAGAATGTTGCCCCTGCCAATATGGCCGCCACGTAGGCACGGCAGTTAGCTGGGCTAATACAATGCACTGGACTGGTGTAAATCTGTGATTATTACATGCAGTATTACATTATTCGATCGAATGGCAATACACCAATCATATGTTTTACTATATTTTAGAATGATTACTGACTTTGTTGATGTGTAGGCTACTTTTTACATAAAGAAAAAAAGTAACTTAAATTGTGACATAACTCCGGAAAATCAATGGAGAACCTACACTATAAAATGTTTGAAAGGTGTTGTTTTTCAAGGAACTCTAGGCAATTCAGTGGTCAGAAGCAGGAAGCGGCAAATTTCGCACAGCAGATGTCACTCTCTGACTGGCCTGCAGTGACCAGTCGGTGGCAATCACACAATGAGACACCTGGACAAAGAAGTATAATGAGCGTTAGGAAGTGACAGACACATACAGTATGTTACGAATGTTCTCCCAGTGTGATAGAGGACATGTGACTCACTGTATGCTGGTGTGCAGTGCAGCAAAAAAAAAAAAAAACAGTCGCTGGAGCGCAGACCTCCAACAAGGCTGAGCCATGTATGGAACCCGGAACCTCCTGACACGCTCATCACATGACCCAATTCCTTTTTCGATAAATGCAAAAATGAACCAAAGCAGATGTGAAACATCCTTTTCTGCTTGCCATGTGCATTAAGTCACGTCATTTTGAAGCTGTGAATATTAACTCTTTCCTCTCTGTTATTTTTGATGACTCAAAATGAAAACGTCACGTGACCCCGACTGACCCAATTTGACGGGGCTGATATTTGACTTGATTAGACTGAGGAATGTATGATTCATGTTCATTGGGCATGGTTGATCTTAAATGTAATACAAAACTGCACTAAAACTCACTCATGTAGGAGAATTAAACAACACCAAGTATTTTGTCATCGTAATTGAATATGGATGAAGGGCCCACAAGCCTGTTTTCCAAATTGTAATTAACAGCTGTAAGTATTCAAATACTAATAATGTCAATCAAAGACGCAGCGCATAGAGTCAGAATGTGTGTTCTGGTATCAGTGAGTCACGTCAAAAGAATATCCTGCAGTATGGAGACTATAAATCAGAACACAATACAGGAGCTTTTGTCATCATATCTGTTTAAGTCTCTTAGCTATTGGTAGAAAATCTGCTTACAAAGTCACATTATGGCGTCCTTGTGTGGTATAGAGAACATGAGAACCATTCTTGCAGGTGTGTGAAGTTTTAAGGATGTTGTCCCCTTTGTCATGTTTTTCCATCTGTGTGTTATTTATGGACAGAGGACACTTTTTTTCCCCTTTTTTTTTTTTTTTTTTTTCAAAAGTCACATCATAAGGGCAGCTTGCAATATGGGAACCATAAATCAGGTCCCCACATAATAGAATTGCTATTGTGAAGGTATATGTTGAGTTTATTTGATTTGGTTTTATAATTTTGCGCTGACCCATTCTGCACGTTTTTCTGTGCATGCGTTGTGTGTATGTTGTCTGGTATTTACACACCACACTAAGGGGACCAAAAATCAAGAAAGATGACCTAAATGTTGGAGTTGATTTAAAGGTATCTTTTTTGTTTGTTTGATTGTTTGTTTTTAACATTGGCCAATATGGCATTCCGACTGTATATTCTGATATTCACTGTGTGATGAAGACAAAAGTCTGCTTACACTTCATGTCCTGTGGACCATAAATCAGGTCCCCCATGAAAGAAATCCCACACTCTAAAAACAGTTGGGTCAAAAATAACCCAACTATGGGTCAAAAATGGACCGATCCTCTACTCGGGTCGATTTGACCGAACTTTGAGTCAAGAAATGGGTCTTTCAGCGTAAAACAACTGCGGGAAGCGGGAAGGCAGGGCAAGGAGGCAGAGGTGCAGTCCAAAAAGACGTTTTAATATCTAATAAAAAAAAAACTAACTTCAAAATACAAAATAAACTGAACTAACAAAACATGAAGTAAACATGACAAAACAACTAAGGCGAGACTAACAACATGACATGGATCCTGATCAGGCGAAGAGGTCAGCGTGACGTGGCGAAAGACTTACGACAGTTGCAACAGCAAAAATGAACCGACACAGACAGGGGGGAGACAACCGACTAAATACACCAACACTAATGACATGACAAGACACACCTGGCTGAGGCCACTGATTGGATGACACATGAGGGTAATGGGGAAAGGTGGACACAATCAGGGTTGACACAGACACCACACGAGGAAAGGCAAGTGACCAGAAATGAGAGGAGTCAGACTTTTCACAATAAAACAGGAAATGACAAGACAAGGAGAAAACACAAGGAAAACATGACAGGGAGTAAACAAGACTGAAAATAAACATGACAATAAATATTGGTCAGATCCTTTTTTTGTGTCAAAAAAAATTGGGTCATTTTGTATAAAACAACCCAGAAAGTTGGGTCAAATTGACCCATAAAGTGGATCAGTCCATTTTTGATACATAATTGGGTTACTTTTGACCCAACTGTTTTTAGAGTGCATATAGCTACTGTGAAGGTATTTGACATTTTTAGTAGTGACCCCCTTTCTCATATTTTTCCCGTCGGTGTATAGTCTGGTACTCATGCTTTAATAGGGACCAAAGTCCCACAGCCATTTCATGGGGACATCTTGCTGTATAGGGACCCCCAGATGTGGTCAGAGGAACTACATGAATATTGGAGTTAATTTGAAAATATCTGTGGCATTTTTAGCAGTCTCCTTTGGCAGTTTTTTTTTTTTTGTATGGCATTCCTCATTTGAGGGCAACGGTCTGTTTATACAGTCAAGTCATGGGGGCCTCCTGTGATATGGGGGCTAACAATCAGGTCCCTACATCTTAAACCCATAATAACAATTCAGGAGCTTATTTGAATTTATCTGGGAAATCTTGAGCACTCTGTGTTTGTAATCTGGTATTTACGCGACTTCTGTTATCTTTAATACAATATAATATTGTCCTTTTTTTTTTTTTTTTTTTTTTTTTTTTACAATTACTTTTTTGGTTTACCTTGTATCAAGTCATGGCGGACACTTTAGTGTGTTGAACATGTCGTGAGGGTCCAGCACAACCCCCTGGGCCACATAAATCAAACCCGTGTACACCACAAGGACACAGAGAAAGAGATTAAAAATATACGTGTGAGAGATTGACTACCTGCTTGCCTTGTAAAAAATTACAGACTCCCCTTACAAGTAGTCTGATATAAAAGTATCCAAAAATGGACCTTGAAGGAGTGATGGCCTGCATGAACTAGCAGAGTCCACCCGGAGGGAATTAAATTTCCCGATAGAACTTTGGGCAAAACCAAAAAAAAAAAAAAAAGATTTTTTTTTTTAAAACTGTAAAGGCAATGTGACCTGATATTCGCAGCAGATTTTTAATCTCCGGTGTTGGTCTTCCTTTGTTAATTAGATCATGTGTCAGATTGCAGTCAAGTTTTGAGCAATGTTTAACATCAGATATATTTTCCATATCCAGCTTTTGTTTGCAGCGCAATTTTAGAATGCACAGACTTTTTTGTGATCCTCAGAGCTGTGTCAGCAATGTGTTTGTTTTTGTTTCAACATCCTGAATAAAGTCTGCACATGCACAGTAAGATGGGCTAGTTAAATGTATGAGAAGGCCTTGCAGCAGTCGAACCAACCTTAACTCAAACCCAAAAACGTATAAATATGTTTTTTTAATACTTTGTCCTTCACGCCCAAAAACATATATATATTTTTTTAAATGTCTTTTTTATGCTAGAGCATACGGAATGCTTCTGACCTGAAGAAGTCGCTTAAAGCAATTTTAGTTATTACAAAAAACGGCCAGCAGGTGGCAGCAGAGTATAAGAGATCAACAAGGGCCATGTTTCAACAAGCTCTTTTCCCCAGCGTTTTCAACAGGTTTGTGAATAATGATGAAACTTAGCTATATTCTAATGCTAATTTCTGCAAAAGGGAAACAGATGAAAAAAGAGACTGTAATCTTTCTTTTGGTAGGTTCCTTATTTTTTATAGCAATAGAACACAATATTTGGATTTTAAAGGTACTACCATACAAGACATTGTCATTGTTTACTATTAAAACCTAAATATGGACTTCTTCCTTCATGTGGGCCTCAAGGTTGATCGCACCCAACAGAGGCAATGTTTGTTGTAATCTACTGGATGTGCACTAACTAGAGATTAAAATGAAATTTACAAATGATTGGTGATAAATATTTGTTTTTCATTCCGTGGGATGCTTAATCCACAAGGTCAGGCCCTGAATATCCTGTATCAAGCCAGTAATTCACTCTTTTCCCTTTAAATACATGTCTAAGTGTGATTGTTATTTACTAATGTGGATTACAAGCAGCTTTAAACATCATGGCTTTACAAATATATTAATATTTGTCCATCTCCACTGAAACATCTCTTGTGTCATGCACCCATATTTATATTTTTTTAAGAGTAGATTTCAATCGGTGGGGGCGGGCGGAGGGGGATAACAAATCATCCGCATATCGGCCCACCCTCCCGTTTTCATTTAGCGCCACTGATGTAGTAAAGATGAGATTCTCTTGCCAAATGCGTGACCTAATGTTTTCAATTTTTGCTTTCATTGAGCCATCAGACGCCGACGTGGAGATTACATTCTGTCGACCGACCGCCTCGCACCTGATTTATCGATCAGACTCAATGTCCTATTGCATGTCGGCCCTGTAAATTGTATGCAATTTTGCACGCAGAAAATGATTTGGGCCAAGCGGATACTGGATTTAATAGGGGTGTAAGGGGACATCAACAAACGCAGGTTGTAGTGTTCATGGTAATAACAATATTTGGAAAAATAAAAATAAAAAGAGCATAGGTCAAAGGTCAGCATGGTAGACCAAATCATAGCTAACGGGAGAAGCAACGTTGAGCAGAGGATTTACAAATAATGTCAGCATATTTGTGACTTCACTGAAGAAGAGCGTATGAAACTGGTAGCCCGTTGCATGAATCAGTACCCGAGAAGTAGTTCTCAGTTTCAGAAAGGTTGGTGACCCCTTGCCCTACACTGACTGTTACTACTATTAGTGCTGCTGTTATATGCGTCACATCCCATTTATCCACTTTTTCTGACATTGTTTTTATGTGCACGGCGAGGCGAAAAATAACCTTCTACTTAACTATACAGTGCAACAAAGTATTTGCTCTCTCAATAGCGGATGCGCTTTAAAAAAAAAAAAAAAAAAAAAACACCCATCCATTTAGTTACTATGCAACAAAGTACTGTCTCTCAGCAGATGCACTTTTTGAAAATGTGTAATTTAAAAATGTGACAGTAATTTTTGAAAGGCTTTACAACAACCACAGAATAGCTGATGCAAGGGCGAGTAGAAATAATTCAATGTCAATGTGTCATTTAATAATTCAACAATTATCAATTTTGGCATTAAATGCTTAAATTGTGATGCACTTTTCAGCCCAAGCCGACGCAAAAACGTACACTCATGTAGTCCATGAGTGGCTCAATATTTATGTTTTCGCAAACTTGGCAGTGTCAAGATTGTTAACTCATTCTGTGTGCGGTTTTGTGAAATTGATGCCTATTTTATTCATGTATTTATTTATACTTACTTCAAATATTTTTTTGTTTTTACTTATCTTTACTGCATGACCGCTTTCTGTTCCATATACAGCACTTTGTATACAGCAATGCTTGTTTTAAAGTGCTTTATAAATTAAGTTGAGTTAAATGGATTTTGCAAGGCCCACAGAACATTGTGTTCTATTGCTATAAAAACGTGGAACCTACCAAAAGAAAGATTATAGTCTCTTCTAACATCAGGAAAAAAAAAGTATATTTCTATCTGTTTCTGTCTATTAGAAAATAGATACGTTTCATCATTATTCACAAATCTATCTAAAATTGTGGGTAAATGAACTTTTTGCAACATGGCCCTGGTTGATCTCTTATACTCTGCTGCCACCTGCTGGCCGTTTTTGTAATAACTACCATTGCTTCAAGCATCCTCTTCAGTTCATAGGCTGCATCAAAGCCTTCTGTATCCTCTAGCATAAAAAAAACATATAAATGCGTCTTTGGGAGCATGGTAATATTTAAAATAGAACGTTATACGTTTTGGGGGGGTAAATGAGTTAAAGACGTGTTTTTCTTTTTTCCTGTCGAAGCAACAACATGAACCAACAGAAAATGATGCTCTGATTCTTTTTACAACTATGCTCGGTGCTATCATTTAAATGATTTGTTGCCAAAAGACAAAAAAAAGTGATATAATGGCCACATCCACTTTGCTGGACTGCTAAAACAACTTTATAAGTAACACATAAATCCAATGTATTATGATGCTTATTCCCTGCTTTAATATAAAATATGTTACACTATCAGATGTACCACGTACGGTCGGTTGCATACTTTTAATAAATCATTTGACCCTTTTTTTTTTGTCAAAATGTGAATGAAGAATGAAAATAGTGTTTGAGTACTTAGTGAAATTAGTTGATAGTGTTTCAGAGAGGCAATCGCTTGAAAGTGGCAAAATGAGGAGCATTGTGGGTGGGCAGGCTCTCCAGAGATCCAAACATCTGTACACAATCCATTAAAGCGTCATTTTTCAAAGAATAGTGCTAGAAATTCAATACAATCCCAATGAAAATGTTGACTGGAAAAACAAAAACAACAACAAGTTTTTGTCACATGAAGGAGAAAAAATTGTAGGAGAACATATCAACCCCCCCCCCCCCCCCTTTAGCTGACTACATTCAGCATGCATTATCTATTGGACATTTTTGTGTCAGGATACATCTCAGACATCCTGAGGCGATGCAACCATTATTGCATCAGGCAAGGTAAACATCATCATTTACACACAAATACACACATACACATACACCGCAATGCCCAGATATCATAATAGTCATAATGGTACAGATACGGCCACTGGGATCTCCACTTTTCCCTTCGTCCCCCCCCCCCCACCCCCCCACCCACCCCCACCTCAACAGGAAAGGTTGATATCAGAGTGGGTTTGTGTTGTTGAAAGCTTCAAGATGCATAATGTCATTACACATTCAGCCGGCAGAGTGGTTTGTTATGGAGGACGCATGGATGGATGCTAGTGAAAACTGATTTTTTTTTTTTTTTTTTAAATAAATCACTACAAAATGAAATAAAAATGAGTGCTCCACTGGGCCACAGTGTGAATATGGCAAAACAATCCTGGAGAATATACATGGAATGAGCGGAATGCAAAACCTCGGGAGTCCACCTGTAACCTTCTTTTTTTCCCGTTATGTACACCTGGGTGACTTTTCGGGATCAAGGCACCCTTTCTGTTCACTATGGCGAGACCCCATTCAACGGAAACATACCATCTCCTGCATTTAATCAGATTTGGCATTATTTTTTTCCCCTCCTGCTGCCCTAATGCTTTTATTATTGCGGATTGGTCGGAAAGGTATTGATTGTGAGCCAGAGCCCCATGTGAGGCTGGGAAAGAGACGGGAATGGATATGGAAGGTGTTGTGAAGGGTGGTGGGAGTGCGATGCCAAAGTGGCCCCAACCGCAGACTGATTACGCCAATGAAACAAATACAAGCAAATGATGAAAATACAACTCACCATTAAAATGAATGGAGTTCTAGAATACAAAACTTTGTGGGAGAAAAGTGAAACAACAAAGATAAAACAATTAAGGTACACCGGGACAAGACGTGAGTGGCTGGGGGGGAGCTGATTGGTTGACGCGAGGGACAAAGCTGATAACATGGAAAAAGGGAGACAGTAACAAAACAGGAAACAAAACAAAGTCCAAAAAGTAACCACTACTAAAAGAAACGGAGATGATGAGTGGATGTTCTGTTCCCTTGTGCTATTCTTAGCATCCTAGCGGGGGGGGGGGGGGGGCTGCGCTAATGAGGCCTCTTGACCTTGCCGCCTGAGCGTTCAAGGTCACCAAGGCACCAATGCATTGTGGGCGAGGTGTCCCGGAACGAATGAAGAAATAGGAGGAGCGATGATTCTCGCAGTTGTGACTTTGCACTCTCCTTTCGATGGCATAACAATCAGTCAACGTAGAGTTGCTGGAACACCCCCGAAAGTGGTACGGTCCGGAGTAGGAATGAAATGGCGTGGCCTGAAAAGTCAAACAGAACTTGTAGTTCAAATCTCGTGAGACTTCAGCTCAGTGATCTGAGGGATTCACTCGTCAAGTATTTTTTGTTATGCCACTTCTGTGTGGCCCTCTCCATTACGACTTTTATTCTAAAAGTGGTGAATGAAGTCAAATGGTTTCAATCACTTCGCATTATTTCCTACAAGAAATATTGCTGTTAAATTAAATGGTCAGTTTTGAAGTTTGCACCATACTGTAATTTCACCTTAATCCATAAATTGGCAACGGCTTGTGTTTATACTCCACTATCCTACCGATGAGAAAAGAGAAAGTAGAGGATAAAAGGCGGTGTCGAAAAATGCGGATGTACATGCTAAATGTTGACTGGAATCCGCCTGCCTCCCCTGCTTGGATCATTAATTTGTGTTCTAATTAGCAGAAATGTCGCAGTTAGAGTGTGTGGTGTGTTTGTGGAAATGTGTGTGTGAGTGTGTGTCCTATCTCTTTGACCTGCCCCGGCTCGCCGGTCTCCCGGCTTGTTAGGAATGACAGATTGACGCTCTCCAGCGTCCTGCCACCCCTCCTGCCCACCGTCGGCTCCTACACATCCCACCCATCTGCTCTGGATGCGTGCCAGCATCTTAAGCGCGCTGGTGTGTGTGTCGGTGTGTGCGTGTAGCATGTTGGTCGAGATCTCGCGATTTTGCTCCACTGAATAAATGACTGCAAGACCATCAGAGGCAATGCATAGGAAGCTAATAGCTGGATTTGCTTGTTCATAGTTCATATCAAATTAATCGACAACTATTTTAACTCATTCACTCCTAGTAATTTTCACTGAAGCAACCCCCTTCGCTCCCGGCTGTTTTAATGGATTTTGGCAGATTTTTTCAAGGCCCACAGAATATTGTGGTCTATTGCTATAAAAAAGAGTGAGCCGACCAAAAGAAAGATTAGCATCTATTAAAAGTAAAAGTCTATTTGTATCTGTTTCCGTTTTGCAGCAATTAGCATTAGAATATAGCTAAGTTTTATCATTAGTCACAAATCTGTTTAAAACACTGGGCAAAAAAGATTTTTTGCAACATGGCCCTGGTTGATCTCTTATACTCTGCTGCCACCTGCTGGGCGTTTTTGTAATAACTACCACTGCTTTAAGCGTTTCAGTTCAGAGGCGAGAATCAAAGCCTTCTGTTTGCGCTAGCATAAAACAACAACAAAAAACAATGTATAAATACGTTTTTGGGACCATTGCCAAAAAATTTAATATAACGTTTTCGGGACCATTGCAAAAAATTTAATATAACGTTTTCATACATTTTTGCGAGCAAATTAGTTAATAATCGAGTAATCGTTTGGAGTCATTTTTCAATTTAAAATTGTCCAAATCCTCAGATTTTCCGCATATCAACAGTAATTGTTCACTGATTTCTGTTGTCCTTTATTTTTGAAGAATCTTTATCTTCTGTTTAATCAAAATAAGACATTTGCAAACACTTGTTTTTACTTTTACTTTTTTTTTACTCACTATACAAATAAACGAAGTACGAAATAAACAACAATCACGGTTAATAAAAAGTAATCGGGGGGAAAAATGTTACATACATACATTTAAATGCAAAATTAAAATGAATCTGATTAGTTGATTAATTGATTGAAGAATCAATAGATTCATCTATTCTAAAAAAAAATATTTGACAGTGAGAGTACTATGTTGAGCAGAAGTTTTGTTTGTTTTTTTGCCGTACCAGAATAAAGTGTATATGCACATCCCCTACAGTAGATGGCAGTGTTTCAGGTAAATTGATGCACTTCAAATGTTTTCTGTTACAGACCAAAAAAACAAAACTACGGTGATTAAAAATAACTGTATTTAAAAGAAAGTCAAAATAAAACAAAAGCTATAATGATAAATCCTAAACTATTGTAAGCCTGGAAGGGAGGAGGGATGATTATGCTATGTTAAGTCTTTTGATGAATTTTAAGCAAGTGAATTAAGACTAAACCCATAAGAATTGCTTTTAATTCAAGAAAAACGAAAAACATTGCTTTTGTGACATATTTAGGGGCCGTGGAAATCTTGGGACCCCAGTGAAATATTATATATTTTTGCTGATCAAAACATCATAGGTCCCTGTTCATTTCCCGTGTAGTTCATGTTCATTGCGTGTCGACGTACTTTTCATGAGAGCCCTCTAAAATATTTTTTGTTTTTCTCTCAGCCACTTCAGTGAGCTTTTTGCCTCCGCGGGGTGGAAAACAATCATTTAGACAGTGCCTATTTCCAATCTTCTCTTGTGTTTCTTCTGGACATTTCTTGAAGCGGGGGTGAGAAATATATCACTATCCTTTGACTGGTGACATCACATTGAGGAAGTGTGTGTTTACTTGGAGTGTATTTACTGAAGCTATTCCAGCATCCGGCGTCCAGCCCAGGGACAGAGGAGAGCTGTCCCGCGCGGTAATTGAACCGCGACGTTCGCTGGACTATTTGTCACCAGCCTCGGTTTTCTCCTCAGTCTCTTATTGCTGCTAACAACACATGCAATGCGGGTGCACTTCTTCTTTTTTGTCGTCTTCTTCTTGAGAGAGAGAATTTTGTCAATAAATATTAATTAAACAGTTTTCCCCCCAGCTCACTGAAATATTTTACGAACTTATATGGGCTTTGAGCTTAGTATTTTTATTAGGGTCCACTCGACCCTTATGAATTTTTTTCCGGCCGATGCCAATTCCGATATTTGACAGAAAAAATATTCCGATAACCGATTAACTGGTAGATTATTTAAAAAAATATATAATGAATGAAATGATTTTTTTGTTTGATGTCGCCGTCTCGTGGTCTTAGTTTCAAAAACTAAAAAATTCAGATGTCAAGTGGTAGAATAAATGTAAATAAGTTATCCCATATTTACTTTTTTAGTGATTGCAAAGCATTTATTCAGCAGTGTGACCTATGTTTGAACCATGTGGGTTGGGGTCGTCTGTGGAGAGAAGAAGCTGCAGTTGCAACACAGGAACTGAAACTTGACAAGAACATTTTGCGGTTGAACTGTGAACTTTGACTTAAAATTTCCGCGATGAAGAAAAACGTTTGCATTATTGTCTGCGTAATGAGTCATATCCGGGATGATTGTCACCTTGTTGCTATGTACATCCCCAAACCCTTTAGAACAGCAGATTTTTTTTTTATTAAAGAGGAGATTCAGTGGAATGTGCTTCGGAACGAGCAGGAGATTGTAATCTGCGCACATCTTTGTTTTGTTCTCCTCACGAGAGAAGTCTGTTGTCTTCCTTTTCTACTTCAATTCTACAACCACAATTTAAAACATTAAAAACGAATCAATCACCTACGAGAATCATTTGTATAGGTTTTGCGTCACTTAGTTGACAGACAAACGGCTAACCAAAGAATATACAGTACCTGCATTGAATTGCGCCTATTCATCTCGCAAACTGTTTTTGCCGAGGCTTTAAAGACTGAAAATTCATCGTTCTTGTTGATTGTTCGCTCGGGGTGATTGCTGTTGTTGTGCTCTTTGAGAGAAAAATGACAGTTTTGTCTGGTGCGGGGAAGGAGAAAAATAGGAAAATGTTCGTCCTTTGTCATGTTTTCAAACTGATGGAAGAGTCTGCAGACGCGCAAGACACATAGGCCAGCCGGTGGATAACCTCTCACGGATAAGCACACTGGAGTCTATTGTGTCTCGTCTCATTGGCTGCTGTTTATGTTGGCTTTGATAGCGGCTCTCCAGAGTGTAT